>NC_134781.1:82274388-82281888 GCF_046742065.1 Oratosquilla oratoria
CAACTATTACCAAGGAAACTACCAGGTTCTTCCATAGATACCATGATTACCAACACCACCAAGACCCAAATACCAATATTTGTTTGTACTATCTTCCTCTCATGCCCCCTCCCCCCAAAAAACAACAACAACAAAAAAACCGAAGATTCAGAAAACAAGGATTAAGCATGTCCCCTTAGCTTCATTGGTAGGTAGATTTTGTTGATCACAAGCTTAGTGACGCATGACGTAAAAACGCCTCCCGACACAGTTAACCCACCCCACCAACACTTACACACACCTCACAGCTTACACACACACCACCCCCCCCCCCCCCCCACCCCACCCCCCCCCCCCCCACACCAACCACCCACCACCACCCCCCACCCCAACCCAACCCGCCCCCCCCCACACACATCACTCACAACCCACACGCACACATCCATCCCCCCCCCCCAACACCCCCCTCCCCTAACCCCCCCCACCCCCCCCCCCCCCTCCACACACCCCCCTCACCCCCCACACCCCCCACCAACACCCACCCAACCCACACCCTCCCCCCCCCCTCCCCCCCACCCCCCCCCCACCACATCCCACACCCACACCCCAAAAAAAATCAAACCATCAACACCCATAAAACCTAAATAAATAAAATATTATTAAATAATATAAATATTATATATATATAATTAACAACAAGAATATATATATAATTATTAAATTTAACATAATAGAAGTATTATAATAATGTGTATAATTTACGCCAACCTAAAATCGTACCCCTAGGGTCTCTGCATCACACTCACCAACCAATCCCAAAAGTAACCAGGAAAGTTTTATCCACGGACGGGTCATATACTTAACTGGGACGCAACTGGAGAGCAATACAACACTACAAATTTACCCACCAAAATATATACACCAAAACTCAATATTCCCCCAAAATCACCCCACACCTCCCAACCAACTTAACCATAATAACAAATATAATCCCCATCCTATCCCCCCCACCCCAATACCCAACCAACTAAAACAAATTCCTAACCAAATAAACCACATTAATCTACTAACCTACATTCCTTATCCCATAACACCCCCCATCCAACCACAATTCTAACTCATACACATTCCAAAACTACCCAATACATAACCAAAACCAAAACAACCTACCCTCTCCCTCAACCCCCCCCACATCCACTTATCCTCCCAAAACCTTTCACAAACCCCCCCCCATCCCTAAAACCTAATATGTCAACACTACCTCAACCTATAACACCCCATACACCAACAAATCACCATCCCTACATTGTCACAAAATAATCCTCCAAAACTTATCCCCCTATACACTTACTTCCAATCCCAACTCTAAATTACCCATATAACACAACTAAACCAACCAAACAAAAACAACACCCACAAAACCAAAATAACAAACAAACCCAAATTCCAAAAAAAAACCCCCCACCCACCTCTTCCCAAATTTACAAATCTAAAACATCCTACACCTTACCACATAATACCAACCATCAAACTCAAAAACAACACACCTCCCATCACATCATCCTCCCCACACACACCACCATAAAATTAACATACACATAATCTACTTCCTATCCACACTACCAAACAATAATTTAAAATTACACAATCCCCAAAACCCAAAAACACACCCCCACATTCACCAATTCCACCTCCCTTACCAATAAACTAACAAAACCAAAACAACCTACCCCAATAACAAAACCAAACCCCCCATAAACCAACATCTAAATAATATACCATCACAAACTTACCCCAACTTACACAACCAACCCCCCACCCCCCCAAAACCACCAACCACCAATATACATTACATACAACAATAAACTCTACAAACCCATACACACAAATCACCACCAGATCCTTCCCCTTTTTTCCACCCCCCACATTTCTTACCTTCCATCATAATACAACTCACAACAACCCCTATCCCTTCCCCCCCAAAAACCCCACCCCCCCTTTCTCCCCAATATTACCACACAAAAAATTTTCATTTACTCACAACCAAAAACCCCAACAAAACCCACATAGAACCCCCAACCAAACTCTTTTCAACAACAATCACCACCTCTACCCACCCTCCTCATCCCCACTCATTCACAGTAAACAATAACAATCCCACACCCCCCAAACCAATCACCAACACAATACCCTCCCAGATACACATATCCACCCCACCACTAACCCCACCCACCAAAACACATTAAACTACCCCCAACATCCACCCAACATCAATATCCCCACAAATCAAAACTACCCATAAAAATTACATCACTTACCAAATAAAATATTTCCAACATCCCCCCTCCTACTCCAACCCAAAATATACAATATACAACCCTACTTAACCCACCACAAAAACCACAAAAACAAAAACCACACAAAAACCCAAAACAACAAAAAAAACAACAAACATACCCCCCCCTCCACATAAACCACCCTAACCAAAACCCCCCCCCCAACCCCCCCCACAAACACCCCCCAAACCCCAACCACAAAAAAAAAACCCCCCAATCCCCCCCCACCACACCAACCCACACACACACCCCCCAACACACCCCCCCCACCCCCACACCCAAACCCCCCCCCCCCCCCCCACCCCCCCCCCCCCCCCCCCCCCAACCCCCCCCCCAACACCCCCCCCCCCATAACCCCCCCCCCCACCCTACCCCCCCCCCCCTCCCCCCCAACCCCCCCACAACCCCCCCCCCCAACCCCCCCCCCAACCCCCCCCACTCCCACCACACAAATCACAAAAACAATCCCCCACACAAAACACAACCAAACATAAAAACACCACAACCCAAAACACAAACCCCAACAATACCCACAACCCCCAATCCACCCCAACCTCACACCCATCCCCAACTCACCCCCCCCCCCACCACACACGGCACCACAACAACCCAAACCCACAAACCACAACACACAACACCCACACACAAACACACACAACCCACCCCCCTACACACACACACACACCCACACACACACCCACACACCCCATACCACCCCCACACACACACACAAACACAAACACACAAACACACACACACACAAACACACACCCACACAAACACAACAACACACACACACACACACACACCCACCACAACACACCACACACACACACACACGGCGCGCAACCACCACACACACCCCACACACACACACACCCCATAACACACACACCCAGAACACACACATCAACACACACACACCACATTCAACACGCACACACACAGAAACACACACAAAATGATTCATGCAAAATTAAATTATCAAGTATGAATTGATTTGTAAAAGAAAAATAAATTAATGGATAGATACATGAAATAGAAAAATAGATTATTATTTAAGATAAAGACGATGAAGAAGAGAAAGAAAAACTACACTTATTTACTTATAAGAAGACAAAAGAATACTTGATTACAAAATAAAGATAAAAGCACTATGCTGATTTACTTAGAATGAAAGGAAATTTATCTTAATTTTTAAACTTTGACACCCACCTGAGTGGTAAGAAGATAAAGAAATGAAAGAAAAACTACAATAATTCATTTGTAGGATGAGAAAAGAGTACTCATTTATAAAATAAAGAAAAAAAAAATACTACGCTGATTTGCGTAGTGAAACGAAATTTATCTTAATTTCTAAATTTTGACCCCAACGCGGGTTGTTAAAAGATTAAGAAAAGAAATAAAAAAACTACAATAATTTACTTACATAAGACAAAAGAAAAATACACTAATTTACTTATAGGAAGACAAAAGACTACTCAATTATAAAAAAAAAAAAAAATCACTACGCTGACTTGCGTAGAGTGAAACGAAATGTATCTTAAATTTTAGACTTTGACACGAACGTGTGTTGAAACCAAGGGCTCATCACGACTCGCTCTAATAAACGAGACGACGAGAATTCCCGGGTTGTCTAGAATCACCTCTATGTCTGACCTTTGATCATTATTCAAACGAACCAGAGGTCATGTATACGGAAAATTAGGTTTAAATGAACTTAATGATAAGGTAGTACATATGGATGTATATGTATATATATATATATATATATATATATATATATATATATATATATTTATACATATATATATACAAATATATATCAATACATATATATATATATACATATATATGTATGTATATATGTATATACATATATAATATATATATATATATATATAAATATATATATACTAATAACACGGGTACGTGTGTTCACTTATGAAAAGTAGACCACTTGGAAAAAAGAAACTAACGAAGCAAAGCGCTTTCGTATATTACATAGATAGATGGATAGACTGATATATAAACGGATAGATGAACCTATAGAGATTCAAGTGAATTTGGAACCTTTTTATACTGTATGAAATATTTGATAAGACAATAGCAGCTTGTCTGAACACTTTATAAAAATGTACATTTTTATTTTTGAATCTATGTTCGGGAATTCTCTCTACAGTCCTTGGTTGTTCCTTTTTGTACACAGAATAAAAAAGTCGTAATAAAAGGAAGAAGGAGAAGGAGAGAGAGAAGAAAAGGAGGAGAAAGGTTAAAAAAAGAAAAAGAGGAAGAGAGAAAATATAGAATAGGACAGGAAAGAAAAAAATATAGAATATGGATGAAAAGGAAATCTAAGAAGAAAGGTGAAAAGGAAATAGAAAATAAAATAGAATTAGTTAGGAAGATAGGAAATGGAAAAAAAAATCATTAAGGAAAGGACAAGAAAGAAAACTAGAAAGGAAGGAGACAGATTTGGAAAAAAAAAAGTTCTGCCATGGAAGACGGCGTGTGACTGACACAGATGGGCCAGACAGGAGGAGGAAGAGGAGGAGGAGGAAGAAGAAGAAGAGGAGGATCAGGATGAGTAGGAGGAGGAGGAGGAGGAGGAGGAGGAGGAGGAGGTGGAGGAGAAGGAGGAGGAGAAGGAGGAGGAGGAGGAGGAGGAGGAGGAGAAGGAGGAGTAGTAGGAGGGGCAGGAGGAGGGGAAGAGGAGAAGGAGGAAGAGGAAGAGGAGAAGGAGGAGAAGGAAGAGGAATAAGAGGAAGAGGAAGAGGAGGAGGAGGAAGAGGAGGAAGAAGAGGAAGAGGAGGAGGAAGAGGAGGGAGAGGAAGAGGAGGAGGGGAGGAGGAAGAGGGGAAGGAGGAAGAGGATAAGGAAAAGAAGAGGAGGAGGACGAGGAGGAGGGGGAAGAGGAGAGAAGCAGCTTGGGTAGTAGCACGAGCCAACATGACAGAGAGAAGGAGGAGGAAGAAGAGGAGGAGGAGGAGAAGGAGTAGGAGGAGGAATAAGAGGAGGAGGAAGAATAAGAGGAGGAAGAGGAGGAGGAGGAAGAGGAGGAGGAGGAAGAGGAGGAGGAGGAGGAGGAAGAGGAGGAGGAGGAGGAGGAGGAGGAGGAGGAGGAGGAGGAGGAAGAGGAGGAGGAGGAGGAGGAGGGGAGGAGGAAGAGGGGAAGGAGGAAGAGGAGGAGTAAAGGAAGAAGAAGAAAAAGAGGAGGAGGAGGAGGAGGAGGAGGAAGAGGAGGAGGAGGAGGAGGAGGAGGAGGAGGAGGAGGAGGAGGAGGAGGAGGAGGGGGAAGAAGAGAGAAGCAGCGCGGGTAGTAGTACGAGCCAACATGACAGAGGCATTAGCCCCCGAGGCCGAAGTTCCACTGGAGGCTAATTGGCGACGGCCGGCCGGGCGGCTGGGCCACCTCTCCCAAAATGGAGATTTCGACAAAAGACATTTCTGAAACACACATGGCAAGAAGCGAAGGGTTTTACTGAAACGTAAATGACGTAAAAGCCACCGTACGTTTCCGAAACATGTGATGATGAGGGAATGAATGTTTTATGAAACGTGTGGTGGGGAGGAAATGGATGTTTCTGATACGTGTGGTGAGGAGGAAATGAATGTTTCTGAAACGTGTGATGAGGAGGAAATGAATGTTTCTGAAACGTGTGGTGAGGAGGAAATGAATGTTTCTGAAACGTGTGGTGAGGAGGAAATGAATGTTTCTGAAACGTGTGGTGAGGAGGAAATGAATGTTTCTGAAACGTGTGGTGAGGAGGAAATGAATGTTTCTGAAACGTGTGGTGAGGAGGAAATGAATGTTTCTGAAACGTGTGATGAAGAGGAAATGAATGTTTCTGATACATGTGATGAAGAGGAAATGAGTTTCTGAGACGTGATGAGGAGGAAATGAATGTTTCTGATACGTGTGATGGGGAGGAAATGAATGTTTCTGTTACGTGTGATGAGGACGAAACTAATGTTTCTGAAACGTGTGATGAGGAGGAAATGAATGTTTCTGAAACATGTGATGAAGAGGAAATGAATGTTTCTGATACATGTGATGAAGAGGAAATGAATGTTTCTGATACATGTGATGAAGAGGAAATGAATGTTTCTGAAACGTGATGAGGAGGAAATGAATGTGTCTGAAACGTGATGAAGAGGAAATGAATGTTTCTGATACGTGTGATGAAGAGGAAATGAATGTTTCTGATACATGTGATGAAGAGGAAATGAATATTTCTGAAACGTGATAAAAAGGAAATGAATGTTTCTGAAACATGTGATGAAGAGGAAATGAATGTTTCCGAAACGTGTGATGAAGAGGAAATGAATGTTTCTGAAACATGTGATGAAGAGGAAATTAATGTTTCTGAAACGTGATGAGGACGAAATAAATGTTTCTGATACATTCAATGAGGAGGAAATTAATGTTTCTGAAATGTGATGATGAGGAAATAACTGTTTCTGAAACATGTATGGTGACTGGACGTCTGTGAAGAATATAATGAAGAGCGAACGAATGTTTCCGAAACAGGAATGATGAAGAGAAACCTAACGTATCTGAGACATAGACGGTGAGGAGCAACTACTTTAGGTTAGATTAGTTTAGGTTAGGTTAGGCTAGGTTAGGTTTGTTAGATTAGATTAGGTTAGGTTAGGTTAGGTTGTGATTATTGCCATCAACTTATACAAACGAAGAATCGTAAACCCAGGATGGCCCACATGAAGAATTGTCTCCCTAGGATAGCCTACATAAAGAAATGTCACCCTGTCGAATTTTGGGGTGACGATTCTTCATGTGATCCCGCGGATGACGGTGTGAGAGACGAGAGGAGTGAAGATGGATTGGTCCTTGAGAATGAACGAAGAAAGGAAGGAAGAAAGGCGAGGAAGGAGGAGAGGGAGGGAGATGGCGGACGTGCGCATAGCGAGCGTGGATCAAAGGCAACGGAAGCAGAAGGAATATTATAAACAAGAATCGTTTATTGAGAAGAAATTGGTGGTAATTGTAGGAACATGAGGGAATGGGTCTTTGGACAAGTGGAAGGCGACATTTGGTAAATATACAAAAGCGTTTATGAAACATTTGGTAAAGATGCAAAAGTGTTTATAAAACATTTCGGACAAGGAATTCGAGACAGACATAATAAAGAAATATGACAAATGCAAATCGTCAAAAAAAAGTCAC
>NC_134781.1:82289388-82299388 GCF_046742065.1 Oratosquilla oratoria
AGAGAGAGAGAGAGAGAGAGAGAGAGAGAGAGAGAGAGAGAGAGAGAGAGAGAGAGAGAGAGAGAGAGAGAGAGAGAGAGAGAGAGAGAGAGAGAGAGAGAGAGAGAGAGAAAGAGAGAGAGATAGAGATAGATAGAAATATATATATATATATAATATATATATATATATTATATATATATATATATATATATGTATATACTTACTCTGTTGATTGTCAGGCCATACGGCCCTTCACAGCTTTCACTATGGCTCTCCAGATGGTTCTATCCTCTGCCAATTCCTTCCAGTCCTCTCTTGGTGCCACCCTCTCCACGTCCTTCTTTATTCCATCCATCCATCTGTACCTGGGTCTCCCTACTGGTCGTCTGCCCTCCACTCTTCCTTCCATCACCTTCTTTGGTAGTCTGTCTGCCTCTATTCGTACGCAGTGTCCAGCCCACCTTGCTTTTCTTCCCCGTATTTCATCCTGAATGTACGGTTGCCGAGTCTGATCTCTAATTTCTTTGTTATGTCTTCGTCTCCATTTCCCTTCTTCTTCATCATATACTGGGCCGAGGATTCTTCTCAGGATATTGTTTTAAAAAAATTTCCAGTCTCTAAGTAGTAAGCTATGATTGAGGATTAAGTCATATATATATATTTATAATATATATATATATATATATATATATATATATATATATATATATATATATATATAGAGAGAGAGAGAGAGAGAGAGAGATAGAGAGATAGAGGGAGAGATAGATAGATAGAGGGAGAGAGAGATAAATATATATATATATATATATATATATTATATATATATATATGTATGTATATATATACATATATATATATATATATATATATATATATATATATATATATATATATGCGGAAAAACCACCAAGGAAAAAGAAAAAAACTGATGACCAAGCGCTTTCGTCTATTCAGACATCCTCAGGGTACATAGAAAAGAAAAAGTACACAAGAATATATACAAAGAGTATGAGGTCAGGGAAGGAACCAGGAGAGGTTGCGAGGATCTAATGTCAACCTGACCCGTTCGCGGCAGCGGACGTTTGGGCTACTACTTTTTTCACAATAAAATTGTCTAACTTATACATACCATGACTTAAATTTAAGTTATTGACAAATGTATCTTTGATCAGACTGGATTCTATTATATTTCTCGTCAAATATGACTTATCTTTAACAATTTCTTTAGCACCCTCCCAATTTATACAATGATTAAAATCCCTTAGGTGAATAAATAAGGCATTAGACATTTGCCCACTCTTGACGCTATACTGATGTTGTTTTAACCTTACTTTTAATTCTTTTCCAGTCTGACCAAAGAATTAAAAGTAAGGTTAAAACAACATCAGTATAGCGTCAAGAGTGGGCAAATGTCTAATGCCTTATTTATTCACCTAAGGGATTTTAATCATTGTATAAATTGGGAGGGTGCTAAAGAAATTGTTAAAGATAAGTCATATTTGACGAGAAATATAATAGAATCCAGTCTGATCAAAGATACATTTGTCAATAACTTAAATTTAAGTCATGGTATGTATAAGTTAGACAATTTTATTGTGAATAAAGTAGTAGCCCAAACGTCCGCTGCCGCGAACGGGTCAGGTTGACATTAGATCCTCGCAACCTCTCCTGGTTCCTTCCCTGACCTCATACTCTTTGTATATATTCTTGTGTACTTTTTCTTTTCTATGTACCCTGAGGATGTCTGAATAGACGAAAGCGCTTGGTCATCAGCTTTTCTTTTTCCTTGGTGGTTTTTCCGCATATTTAGAATCACGAGTTTATGTGATTTCTCATGCATATACATATATATATATATATATATATATATATGTATATATATATGTATATGTGTAAAAATATACATATAATGTTATATATATATATAAGGTAATGCACATAGGTAAAAATAACAGTAAGTACGATTACAAGTTATTTGGAAATTCGTTAACAAAAGTGGATAGTGAAAAAGATCTCTGCGTAATTATCAGTAACGACCTCAAATCATCCAAGCAGTGTATTTCAGCCTCTGAGAAAGCAAATAAGATTCTAGGACTGATTGCGCGATCTTTTGATTTCAAAAGTCCATCACTCATTAACAAGCTATATAAATCGTTAGTTCGTCCACATTTGGAATATGCTGTTTCCGTATGGTCACCGAATCTCATTAAAGACATTGACAGACTGGAAAAAGTACAACGGCGAGCCACAAAACTGATTCCAAATATCAAAAATAAGTCATACGAAAAATGTATAAACATATGAATCTGTTTTCCCTAAAAAAGCGTAGACTCAGAGGTGACTTGATACAGGTCTTTAAAATTCTAAAGGGAATTGACAACATCAAAAGTGACAAAATTTTCACATTGAATGAGAATCAGACAAGAAACAATGGTCTCAAACTGTCTGGAAATAGATTCAATTTGGAAGTAGGTAGAAACTTCTTCGCCAACCGTGTAGTTAATGAATGGAATAAACTTACTGCACAGGTAGTGCAATGTAGTTCAGTTCGAAGCTTTAAGAATCATTTAGATAAACACCTAAGCAAGATGCTGTAATGATTATAATTTATTTCATATTATTTGTTTTTGTTTTATTATCATTTGTCTGTTTGATTTTCATTTATTATTAGTTATATGTCAATTTATTATTATTTACTATTTACCTGTTTGTTTATTATTTAACTATACATATGCATTTATTTACGTATTTTATTTGTTATTTACATTATTATAGTTTTTATTTATTATTTTATTATTATTATAATTTTTTTCGCATCCGACCTAGATATGGACCAAAAGGTCTCCTGTCGGCATGCTCCGCCTTTGTAATCCTTTGTAATATATACATATATATATATATATATATATATATATATATATATATATATATATATCAATATATATATATATATATATATATATATATATATATATGTATATATATAGAGAAAGAGAGAGAGAGAGAAAGAGAGAGAGAGAGAGAGAGAGAGAGAGAGAGAGAGAGAGAGAGAGAGAGAGAGATACAGTTCCTCCCACCGCTATGCTATGTGTTGATAAGGCCAAAACCACCTGAGTCGCTTACCTATGACCCAATCCGCCACCTATGCCCTATGTACTAGGACATCCAGAGTAACCAGAACTCACCAGGAACTGCCGGGCCCAAGACCAGTGTGTGTTGCTGAGGTCGAGACTAAAATTGTCTCGTTACTGGTCACATACCAAGAAGCCCAGTACTCATTTTATTCTGGCGAATATCAAACGATTTTATTCAGGCGTACGGTAGCCCTTGAGGAGTTCCCGAAGAGTGAGGGACTCTCGATGACAGACGATTTTATTCAGATGATATGAAGTTCCTCCTGGAGTTCTCGAAGTGAACAGAAACGCCTGATGTCGCCCATGAATGAAATCCAAGAAATAAACTCCGTTTTCTTTTAATTGGTTCTGGAAGACCCTTCCACCCCCCGAAGAAGAGGAAGAAAAAAAAAAAAAAAGAACAACCCAGTGGTTGGAAAGACATGGAAGAGCTGAAGGAAATGGAATAGGAGAGTAGGAGAGTAGGAGGAGGAGGATGAAGAAGAGGAGGAGAAAGAGGAAGAGGATGAAGAGGAGGAGTCAGAGGAGTCACAGGAGTCAGAGGAGGAGGAGTCAGACGAGGAGTCAGAGGAGGAGGAGTAGGAGGAGTTATAGTAGTCAGACGAGGAAGAGGAGGGGGAGGAGGAGAATGAGGAGGAGGGAAGGGAAGAGTCGCCTTTAACTCCTGAGTGACCAAGTTTGCAAATACGGGGGGCGTGGGCGCCATATCAACGAGGCTACTCGCGGGCGTCTACCCCAACCCCTCCAACGCCGACGCACATAACCCTTATGGTGTCGTCGTGCCTTCGATGTGAGGCAATATATATATATATATATATATATATATATATATATATATATATATATATATATATATATATATGTATTTATATATATATACATATATATATATACACATATATATATGATGACGCTGATGTGATGATGATGATGATGTTGATGATGATGATGATGATGATGATGATGATGATGATGATGATGATGAGATAATAATAAATATGATAATGGCGATGATGATGATGATGATGACGATAATGACGATGATGATGATGGCAGAGGGATTATAATAATGATGATGATGATGATAATTATGATGATGACGAGGATGATGATGATGACGATGACGAAGACGATGACGATGATGATGAAGATGACGATGATGATGATGATGATAGTGCACACCCCATCATTGCAATGTTGTAACAACCACATTCAGCATCCAGCAACAATTTGTGTTCATCTCTTCATTTGCGCGACAAATTGCTCCATTGCAAGGTGCAATACAAGCTGCAATATCTCTAGTAATTATAGCTAAGACATAATTTTTTTTATTGTTTTTCTATTTATCTATTTTTCTAAGACATACTTCCTATATTTATTTATTATTGTTATCATCATCATCTTATCAATCTTGATGCAAAATAATCTTTTTATTTTCTTTTTTCCTGGAGTGATGTAATTCAGTTTGATATATAGTGTAAGGCTAAATGCATGGATTTGGATGTATGGTGGTTCGAATCCCGCTGGTGTCATCCCGTGACGGCAGAAATTCATGCCTAACAACCTCGTCCTTGACGAAGTCCCACCTTTACCTCAAACCACTCACTCTCTCCATTTCTAATCCTGACACAAGCTCTACTACTCTCATAAAAACTCTTGACAGCTCCGAGAAGCTTTCCTCCTATCCCGTATATCCGCATAACCTCCCACAGTGCCTTTCTGTCTACCCTGTCGTAAGCCTTTTCCAGATCCATAAAGGCCCAAAAAACACCCTTCCCCTTTCCTATAGCTTTCTCACATATCTGTCTCACCACAAAAATCTGATCTACACAACCTCTACCTGTCCTAAATCCACACTGTTCCTCACCAATTACTCCCTCTGTTCCTCTCCTAATCCTCTCAATCAAGATCCTCCCATAAGCCTTCCCAACTACACTTAACAAGCTAATCCCTCTGAAACTACTACATTCACACTTGTCCCCCTTTCCCTTGTAAAGTGGAACTATACAAGCACTCCTCCAGTCCTCCGGCACTCTACCTTCTCTCCAGCAAACATTAAATAACCTCACCAACCAGTCCATCATCACTATACCTCCTTTTTTAAGACATTCTGCATGGCATCCATCCAGACCAGGTGCCTTACCTGCTTTCATCATCTTAACTGCTGCCTTCACTTCATCCTTCCTTATTTCTCCTCCATTTTCCTCACTCATCACGCAGCCCGAAGGGATTTCTCCCCGTCCTCTGCTTTATATGGGGGAACGGAGAGGTGGGGGTCGCCGATTTAATGAAGCGGCCTTGCTGTGGATGTGCTGTGTCTTGCGACACTGCTTCTGACCCAGGGCAGAGGACAGGGTGCAGGGACGACCCGTCATCTAGGAGGTGCTGAGATGGAAGGAAGGGTGGAGGGGTGTGGAGTGTTTTCGGGGATGGAACGGGTGGGAATGATTTTATGCCTTTTCCTTTTTGGCTACCTCCCTAGTAAGGGGGAAAAAGCCTTGGTATATGTATGTATGTATGTAACTACCTCGTAGAGTGGGTGACGGGTGAGAGAGATAGAGAGAGAGATAAATAGATAGAGATAGATAGATAGATAGGTAGATAGATAGATAGAGTGAGAGAGATAGAGAGAGAGAAAGAGAGTGAAAGAGAGAGAAAGAAAGAGAGAATGAGGGAGAGAGAGAGAAAGGGAGAGAGAGAGAGAGAGAGAGAGAGAGAGAGAGAGAGAGAGAGAGAGAGAGAGAGAGAGAGAGAGAGAGAGAGAGAGAGACAGAGAGAAAGAAAGAAAGAGAGAGAGAGAAAGATATTTTACTATAGGCTAATAATAATAAAAGCGGAAGAGGCAAGAAAGAGATAAGTCGGAAGGAGGAAATAAAGGAATAAGGAAACACATAAAAGAATAGTGAAGGAGTTTAGGACAGACCACTGAGAAGACATGGTGGGAAATGTAGGTCATTCCGGGTCAGCAGACGAGGAAAGAAACAGAGATGAGGGTGCTTACAGACACTGTGACCCAGCAATAGGGAAAACAAAGGAACGCACGTACGCACACACACACACACACACACACACACACACACACACACACACACACACACACACACACACACACACACACACACACACACACACACACACACACACACACACACGTGGGTGGCGCAGTGGTTAGAGTTCCCGTCTGCCACTATGGTGGTCCGGGTTCGAATCCCGCCCAGGGCTGAAGTAATTTCAGTTTCGCTGCGCTGCGAGTTGTTACTCCAACTCTCGTGGACGGGGAGTTGGGTGTGTATGTGCGTGTAAGGTCACAGCATTACCCATAGATCGGTAATATATGAACTCTGAGCTCTCTTCTGGGAGGGAAAAAGTTGTCGATCACGAGTCCAACACGTGATCCAAGGCCATGGTGAATCACACACACATAAAGGGCTGTATGGTAAACATAGAAAGGGCCTAGAATGTATGTGGTACTCGTAGATTTAGGAAATAGCTGACAATAAAATATGATAATGTTATAAACATTAGTAATGCGTTTATAGGAGAAGGAACAAAGCATTTCAGAGAAAACAATGACGAGATATACAAAACGAAAGAAAGCAAAAGTAGAATGAGAAAGATACTAAAAGAAATATGAGAAAAACAAGGAACACAGAATACAACATAAATGCGAAGTTTAAGAGCCAATCCTCAAGAAGAATTCTGAAAGGGAAAACAAAGAACATGTTGGAAATAATGAGTAAATAATCAGAATAAACACAGGAAGAAGAAGGAGAAGAAGAAAGCTAGAAATAGTATTGTGAAGAGAACAGACAAGACGGAATATTATTCAAGAGAAAAAAAAGAGTGGAAAAAGAGAAGACGAAAAATAATGAAAGAGGAGAGCCAGAGTTAGTATATGCGCGAGGAACCCCGACAATAAGGTCGAAACGCATAAATAGACGAAAATATGTAACAAGAAATTTTTATTGGCAGAAGCTCAAGTACGGTGTTCTGATAAGAGAACGAGAAGATAAGAGGGAGAAAAAGGCTGAAACAAGAGAACGAAAAGTAAGAGAATTATTACAGACAAAAATAAACTTGCAACATAAACAGCAACAAAGGAAAAGGGGAAAGGAGGAGATCGTAAAGGAGAACTAAAAAAGATTATGCATTGAATCGGCAATATACACACACACACACACACACACACACACACACACACACACACACACACACACACACACACACACACACACACACACACACACACACACACACACACACACACACACACACACACACACACACACACACACACACACACAATATAATATATATATATATATATATATATATATATATATATATATATATATATATATTTATGTATATATATATACATGAACAAGTAGATCAATTAATAAATGATTAAGTTAATATACTGATTAATTAATTGATAAATAAATAGGCAAATAAATAAATGGATAACTAAGTGAATAAACGAATGAATAAATGAATAGATAAACAAATAAATACATAAATGAACAACGAAAAAATAAATGAATAAGCAAATAAATAAGCAAATTAGATAATTACTTAATTAGTAAATAAATGAACGAATAAATAAATAAATATATTAATAAATGAATAAATAATTATTTATTCATTTATTAATATATCTATTTATTTATTTATTTATATATTCATTTTAATAATTCATTTATCTAATTATAATTAGGTAAATGAATGATTAATTACGTAAGTATACGAATGAAAGTAGTTGTGACATATTTCATTCAGCTGAAGGCACTGAAGTTACCTTCACTTCAGGAACTTCACTTCACCCCTTCACTACTTCTTTATATCTTTTCTTTGGGAAAGGTCTGACGATTTAATTCAGGTCAGGATGAGCCCCATGTTAAAGAGACTCAGTGGCTTACTGACCCAAAGAGAGAGAGAGAGAGAGAGAGAGAGAGAGAGAGAGAGAGAGAGAGAGAGAGAGAGAGAGAGAGAGAGAGAGAGAGAGAGAGAGAGAGAGAGAGAGAGAGGGTAAATAAAATCTGAGTTAAAGGGAGACATTAAGTCACTTTACTAGGGTTCACTGTATCACCATAACAATACAGGATGTTACAAGACTCGAACTTTGAAGTGGGACTCGGAGGAATGTCGAGGAAGAGCGAGTGAGGGCGAGTGAGGATTCTCCTTGGAGGACAAGGAGAAGGTGGAGTGTGTGGAGAGTGGAGTGAATTGAATTGCTTGTTGGTGGAGTACCAGGGGGAAAGGGGGTGAAGGGGAGGAGAAAGGGGGAAGGAGGAGGGGAGAGAGGGGAAGGGGGAGAGGGGAAGGGGGAAGGAGGGAGGGGAAGGGGGAAGGGGAGGGGAAGGGGGGAAGGGGGAGGGGAAGGGGTGAGGGGGAGGGGAAGGGGGAAGGGGGAGGGGAAGGGGGGAAGGGGGGAAGAGGGAGGGGAGAGAAGGGAAGGGGGAGAGGGAAGGGGGGAAGGGGGAGGGGGGAGAGGGGAAGGGGGAGGGGGAGGGGAGAGAGGGGAAGGAGGAAGGGGCAGGGGGAGAGGGGAAAGGAGAGGGGGAAGGGGCGAGTGGAAGGGGGAGTGAAAGGAGGAAGGAGGGAGGGGGAAGGGGGAGGGGAAGGGGTAAAGGGGAGGGGAAGTGGGAAGGGGAGGGGAAAGGGGAAGGGGGAGGGGAAGGGGTAAGGGAGAGGGGAAGGGAGAGGGGGAAGGGGGAGGGGAAGGGGGGAAGTGGGGAGGGGGAGAGAGGAAGGGGGAAGGGTGAGGGGGAGGGGAAGGGGGAAGTGGGAGGGAGAGAGGGGAAGGGGGAAAGGGGAAGGGGGAGAGGGAAAGGGGGAGAGGGGAAGGGGGAGAGGGGAAGGGGGAGGGGGAGAGGGGAAGGGGGGAAGGGAGAGGGGGGAGAGGGAAAGGAGGAGTTGGTTGGAGGTACTCCCACACTTGAAGGAACAAATGTGACCAATCCTAGTTTACTTCGCAAATTTAGAATTTTATGTTTTCATAAAAAAAAAAAAAACTTATTTTTGATATTTTTTCTTCATTCTTTGTGAAGAATGTTAACGTATCCTAATCTTGTTTAACCTAATCTTGGCTAACTAACTTCGTGCATTTAATCTCGTTTGTTTAAGAGTTAATTTCTCGTTATCTACATGTTATCTCTCCATTATTCAGAGTTAAATGCACACCCATCCCTCGCCCAATTCACGCCCAATACAAAACCTATTTAATGTCTCTGTCATCTTAGCATCTCATGGATGATAAGAGACTATCCCTGACACCCGCCACACCTGTCGTATCAGAGGCAAAGCAGCAAGGCATAGTAGGGTAATACGTGAATAGAGTTTTTCACTGAGAGAGACAACATTAGTTATCAAGTGTACACACTTAATCTCCTCTTCCTCCTCCTCCTCCTCCTCCTCCTCCTCCTCTTCTTCCCCTCATTTCATCTCCTCCCGCCCACACCACCCACCCCCGCCCACCCCGCCCACTCTATCTCGCTATTCTCGGAACTTCATCTTATCTCGTTTCCTCAGAACTTTGTTCGTTTTCATATTTTCTCTTCAGATTTTTTTTAATCGTCTGTTTTCCTTGTTTTTTTTCTAATTTCTTCGTTTTTCTTAGGTGCTTGCTCGCAATTCCAATCCACTCTTTTATGATTCTATCTTGACCCCTTATTGTTCTAAAGCGCAGTCACACAAACACACACACACACACACACACACACACACACACACACACACACACACACACACACACACACACACACACACACACACACACACACACACACACACACACACACACACACAAAGATAATTACAGAAGAGATCTGAAAAAGAATGGCTTCCCACACCGAGTGATAGATAATTGGAATAAACTAGAC
>NC_134781.1:82304388-82306888 GCF_046742065.1 Oratosquilla oratoria
AATTCATTCTACTTCATAAACGAAAAACATGCAGTTCACTCGGAGAGAGCCAAGGGTAGCGCAAACAAGGTCATCATATTAAGACAACAAGGCAGGACTCGCAGTAATGGGTTTAAACTGGACAAATTTAGATTTAAGAAGGAAATAGGCAAGAATTGGTTTACTAATAGAGTGGTCAATGAATGGAATAGACTTAGTAACAATGTAGTATTGAGCGCTGAAACTATCGGTTGTTTTAAGAAATGGCTAGACAACTTTGTGGATGGGTATGTCAGGTGGTAATGGACATGGAACTGCCTAGTGTAGGCCTCATGGTCTCTTGCAGTTTCCTTTATTCTTATGTTCTTATGTAAGAATCTCCTGTGACATTCAGCGACTGGAGCGGACCCTGGGAACCCCACGAAGAGCTTGTGTTTCTTAATGTCTCTCCCATCCACTGGTGACAAAACACCACCAGCCTGTTAATGGTCACAGAATCACCTAATTCCTCGGCTTCTGTCGACTGGTTTTCGTATCTACTCTTTCTCTTGACCCTCTATAGACAGACAGAGTTTAGTGTTAATGTCGCTGGATAAAACTTACATAAAGGGTCTGCTGTTCTTCTTGGTGTCCTTGAACAAGACATCAACGCCTTGGCAATAAACCTCGTGATGATGGTCCTCGGAGTGTCTGAACACTACCGAATTCTGTTCCCTCCTGTTCGTTCACAGCTCTGCGATGTTCTTGCAGTCTCGTAGCCAACATTTTTTCTCCCTATTTCCCCAACATAGTGTGCAATGGAATTCTCACATTCAATTTTCGCAAAGCCCATTACCGAGCGACGATGTTGATAGTAGGAAGATTAACTTATTAATTCCAACGTGTCGTCAAACGATTTTATTCATTTCCGTGTACGTTCTTCCCATCTCCCTCAACCCCTTACGTGTCGGGTGGTCCTTTAACCTCTCCTGTTTGTTGCCGTCAGGTGATTTGATTGATCACAGTAGCACCCTTTTGACTGTACTGGATGCTTGAAGCAAACTAATACGGACTTTATTCTTAAACCAAATACGGTTGATGTTTGCGTGGTTTTGAGCCATGGGATGCTTGAAGCAAACTAATATAGACCTTATACTCTGAGGAAATACGGTCGATAATTGTGTGGTTTTGAGCTGTGGGATGCTCGAATCAAACTAATATAGACCTTATACTCTGAGGAAATACAGTCGATAATTGTGTAGTTTCAAATCCAAAATCCCATTTTCTATTAAGCATAAGGAAGATGTTGAGAGGAAGAGGGTTGTGAGCAAAGATGAGGAAAGAGATAAAAAAAATCGAGTATGAGGAACAAAAAAGATAAAGGAGAAAATATGAAGAGGAAGAGGAAAAAAAGAGGAGGAGGAGGTGAAGGGGAGGAGAAGGAGGGAAAAGAAGGAGGACGAGGATTAGGATAAGAAGGATGAGGATGAGGAACAGAAGCAGGAGGAAGAGGTGGAGAAGGAAGAGAAGAAAGAGAAAATAAAGACGAAGAAAAAGAGAGCAAGAGGAAGGATGACGAGAAGAAGAGAGAAAAGGCGAGTGATAATAGTAACGATAGTGATAGTAATATGGAAAATGAAATGAATAGAGAGTAAGCAGAGATGAAATGTTGAATGACTATTATTAATGAAATGTTAACTACTCGGTGTTATTGAACAGAGAGGAGAAAAAGAATAATAAATAATAATAATAATAAAAATAATAATAATAAAATAGAATAAAATAAAATAATAAAAATAAAAAAATAACAAAAAATAAAATAAAAGATGAAGATATAACGGAAACACAAATAATATAATAAAAATAAATAAATAATACATACATACATACATGCATACATACATACATACAAACATACATACATACATACATACATACATACGTACATACATACATATACCAAAGGGTTTTCCCCCTTACACGGGGGTTAGCCAAAAAAACAAAGGCATATAAAAGATGTAAAATAAATAGATTAAGCCTATAAAAATATATAAAAATAATAAATAATAAACCTATAAAAAATGCTCCATAAACTCTAAGGCAGAGTGATAAAAAACATATGGACACAATTGAACAAAAATTAAATACTTACAAAGGCTCAAGTTAGATCAAACGCAAGGAAGGCAAAGGTTACTAAAAACAACAGTAAAGGTGACGAATTTACGTCATCAGTAGCTTACCTCCGGCCGAAGGAGCCACCTTTGCCCTTAATGCTTGGACAACCAGGGCGAGTGGCATCCATTTGAAGCCATCAAGGACTGAGCCGAAGCCTTTGTAGTACAGAGACGATAACAAAACCTAACAATCCATAGTCGTATATGAATATCACACTATTTTTCATCATACTTTGTGTAAAATATGAATTTTCAAAATAATATATTATTTTTTTTTCTATTTCATTTTATGCTGTATAATGATCTACACCATGCAAGAACGTCTGTACGTGACTGTCACTTCCCTCGGCTATCCACATAAGCAGGGC
>NC_134781.1:82311888-82314388 GCF_046742065.1 Oratosquilla oratoria
CACATACACACATACACACATACACACTCACACACACACACACACACACACACACACACACACACACACACACACACACACACACACACACACACACACACACACACACACACACACACACACACACACACACACACACACACACACACACACACACACACACACACACACACTATCTCTCTCTCAAACATGTATACACAATAAGTAAATTAATGAATAAATAGATAAATGAGTAAATGAATAAACATATAAGTAAATATGTAAAAAGTAAATAAATAAACCAATAAGCAAATAGTAAATAATTGAATATATAAACACATAAATGAATAAAGATAAACGAATAAGCAAATAAGTGAAAAATAAATAAATGAATAAGTAAATGAATAAAAAAACAAATAAATAAATAAATAAATAGGTAAATAAGTAAATAAGTAAACAACTAAATGAATATATAAATGTGAGTGCCGATTGCACTATGCATAAGAATATCTTGATGTATGATATTATACAGGTAAATTATGATATGTGCTAAGGTTAATGACGAATCACGGCTTGTGACATTTGATCTGTGTCAAGTACCAATTGTACAATGTTCGAGTGTATTGACAAATTATGATATGTACTAAGTTTGATTACGAATCACGGCTTGTGACATTTGATCTGTGTCAAGTACCAATTGTATAATATTCGAGTGTATTGACAAATTATGATATGTACTAAGTTTAATTACGAATCACGGCTTGTGACATTCGATGTATATTGAGTACAGATTGCATAATTTCTGGGTGTAATATGAAAATATGTGAGAAAATACCGATGATATGTATGAGAAATAGTAGAACCTAGAACCTAACGGTAACCAAGCCTGTGTTGTTACGCACGTAGTTTACAATGTATGTAAAATAAAATGGAAAATGTTATTGTCGAAATTGATGTACTGTAACGATCCATTATATATATAATAAGATAAAATAAGATTAAAGAAACTCTAGGAAAAAGGAGAATGTTGAGTGGAACATAACTCGTATATTCATTTACGATCCCTTAGATGTATTCCTCCGCCACGAAAGTAGTGCGCATTTTCCTCATTAGGATCGTAATCATAAATGTTCTTTCTGTGTGTAGTCGTTAAGTTGACAACATCTCCGTAAGTGCCATGGCAGTCATTTTTGGTAAGCATTGAAAGAGTAAATTGTTACGCAATGTCACTGTTTGAAATAATATGCAAGAGTTAGTGGATAAATCATGTTAATTAGTAATATATTTGGTTTCTCAGAATAGCAAAGGATCACGAAGATATGTAATGACGAATGTTGTGGAGGCGGATAACAAAATCATGGTAGGAATCATGAAGTTGAGTTCAATGATTGTTATTGACAAACAGTGTGCTTAATTATTGCATTGATTTGAGAGATTAATTATGAATGCAAATTACAATGTGACACAATTTGCAGAAACCACACTGTCTGTATAAGATCAGACCGAAGGGCAACATTAAAGAAGTTTGACGTGTGCGTTATGATTGTTTCCCATCCCTCTGTATCCCATGCCCCTCCACCTTCGGAGACGGCGATGACAATACATCTATAAATGAATAAATAAATAAATAAATAAAAATTGATACATAAATTAGCAAGTAAATGTATAAAAACAAAGAAATAAAGAAATAAAAAGAGAAATATAAATTGATAAATGAATGGTAAAACATAAAAGTAAATAAATAAAGAATAAAAAAATTAATGAATAGTTAGATAGATATATAAACAAGTAAATTAATAGATAAATAAATAGATTGATAAATTGATGAATGAATGAGTAAACGAATAAAAAACAAACAATAAAGATAAAACTGAATAAATAATCAAACAGAAAATAGATAAGTAAATAGATAGATAAATGAGTAGATGAATAAATAGATAAATATATGAATGAATAAATAATATATAAGTTTATAGAGAAATCGTTAGAGTAACAAATACATGAATAAATAGATAAATAGATAAATGAATAAAAGTATATAAATGATTTCATGAGTAGATAGATAAATAATTTTAGAAATAGATAAATTAGAAAAAAATATAATTAAGAGCTTTCTTTGCTAGTTAGGTAATTTTGTTAGTACTCTTAGAGAACCCTGAGGCTCACCTTCCCTATGACTTTGAAAGACACATTCCCCTCCTTCCCCTACCTTTCTAAAATAATCATTCGACCTAATTTGACACAGGATCTAAAGCCTACCTCAGGTGTTTGCCCTCCTCTATACACCAAAGCCCCCTCTTCGTCCTCCCTTTCATCATTTCGCTTACTTTATCCTTTGTGCTGAGCTTCCTCGACAAATGCGTGAAGACATACAACCGAACGTCACTATGCAATGGCTTGAAATGGGGAGATGTTTACGCAAGGAGACGCTGATCTGTGGTTGGGGCTCTATGCGCTTTGGTAGCTTAGGAAAGTGGCGGTTACTCATATCCATTGGGGATCGATCTCGGGTTTCGAGAGT
>NC_134781.1:82319388-82321888 GCF_046742065.1 Oratosquilla oratoria
ATCATCTCGGCTCTTATTAGGATCGATCCAGTCTACCGATAACGCTACTGAGGTTACAAAAGAATTTCAACCTGATGATAACTGATATTCAGGAATCAAGGTAGACTATTAACTGACGTCATAATCCTTCTTTTCACGAAGCCGCCGGCTCCACCAGTTGTTCATCATCCACAAGGAGCTTAGGGAAAGGGATAAAGGAATAGGTGTAGGATGGGTGAGGGATGAGCGTATGGCTTGAATGGCTTCCTGCTTTATAGCGGGGGGTGGGGGGGCTTATCGTATAAAGATAAAAAATATAGTATATATATATTTCTTTTTTATTAATTATTCTTTTATATAACCCCCGTCCTTAACGTTTCTTTTTTTTTCCTCAGAACTTTGTATTTTATTTTTTTCTTCGTTTTCAGTTGCATTTCTTTCTGTTTTATTTATTTTAGTCCTTTTTTTCCATGTTCTCAACACCAAATATCTCCTTTTGAAAACTTTCTGTATGAGTAAATTTCTTAAAAAATATTTGGTGGTCTGTTTGTCCTATTCCCCTTCATTTTATTTCCAAATACTCCTCAAACTCCTCCTTTTGAACGCCATTTCTAAGTAATTCACTTTTTTATTTATACTATTTTTCTCCACCCCTTTTGTCCTATTTATGTTGTCCTATTTTCAAGCTCCTATATTTTTCAGTTGCATGACCTATTTTTGTGTTACTTTCTTCTCTCGTTATCTTTATCCATTTATTGACCTGTTGTTATTTATTTATCTATTTATTTATCTATTTATTTATTTTAGTTCAACTTGGCAAACTTCGTTCTATTTTGCGTAATTATATTTTGTGTGACTCAGATTACTTTTTGCCTTATTTCAACTCATTCTTTTATGTTGGATCGAATGTCCTATTTGCTCCATTGTGATCAAGTTCATTTATGCACACTCTTTCTGATCTATTTGTCTAATTAGCGGAGACTTTCAATTCGTCTTTCTGACTTTTTCTTTTCTACCCTTGCCTTTTTTCTTATTTTTTCCCTGTCCATGCTCCCGATTTGATTATCTAAGTTTCCATCTAACATATCTTTATCTATCTATTTATCTATTTACATATTTTACTAACATGTGCAAGCGATACCCTTATGCCACTTCTGTCCGAAACATTTCTGACACGCCTGGTAATTCTATACGACATTCTTTAATTTTCGTTCAGTATTTTCTTTTCCATTTCATTAGTGGCATGTCTTCTTGACAGGTCCCTTCGATATGATTAAGACAATTTTTCGCTCCATGATATAAAATTTTCTCTCTTCTTCTTTCGTTATTCCATATTTGATAATCTTTCCAAAATACTGTGGCGCATTGGTTTCCACTCTCGCCTCACAAGCTCAACGTATACTGGTGATATAACCTAGAGGTGGTAGCTTCGGCAGTAGTAGAGCTTCTAGTAAGGCTAGTGTCCCATTTTCACTTAATTTGCACTAATTTTCTAAGAAGTGAAATATCTTTATCATTATCCTCTATATCTCATTTGTAAGCAGAGTAAAAATCCAGTCTTAATCTTTAATCTAATTACATTTTATTTATCATTCTTCACCACGCTAATCCTGTTTCTTCAGACCTCATATAATTTACGTTTCGTTTATTTAATTTTATTATTATTTTGATTTACTATTTACAAATTTTTTATTTTTTATTTTCGGGATGTAAAAGTCCTTGCTTTTGGTTTTCAATTTTTTTCTCTTTAAGAAATAAGGTCTTCCTCATCTTCTTGTTCTTGTTCTTGTTCTTGT
This sequence comes from Oratosquilla oratoria, assembly GCF_046742065.1. NCBI lineage: Eukaryota > Metazoa > Arthropoda > Malacostraca > Stomatopoda > Squillidae > Oratosquilla > Oratosquilla oratoria. The sequence goes on from NC_134781.1 coordinate 82,321,164, forward strand.
TCTTATTCTTGTTCTTGTTCTTCTTCTTGTTCTTCTTCTTGTTCTTCTTCTTGTTCTTCTTCTTCCTCTTCTTCTTCTTCTTGGTTCTTCTTCAAGACTTTTGTACCTTCGAGATACTCTCTGTCTCTTAGCTGGTGGTGGAAGTGCGCTTTCTCTCTCTCTCTCTCTCTCTCTCTCTCTCTCTCTCTCTCTCTCTCTCTCTCTCTCTCTCTCTCTCTCTCTCTCTCTTCCGTTCCGGGAAGTCTAGCTCTCGTACTCCGGAAGCCGAGGCTCCGGACCACAAGACGAAGAGTTCCGGACTTCTTCGGCAAATTTCCTCCGGAGTCAAGTTCACCCGAAGAAGTAACGAGCAATTTTATTTTTTTGGTTTTCGTTTATTTTTTTAATGATTTTTTTTTCGTTCTTCATTTCTGTAGTTTTGTTTTCTTATTAAAATATCTTTTTTTTGCATTCTGTTTTTTGTTTTTCTTTCTGATTTTTCTTCTTGTTTTGATTTTTCTTTTTCTAATTCGAATCTCAAACCTATGTACTTTTTATGATAATCGTGTATTCGAGTGTTATGATATATTCTCCAATATCTTTTACTTTAATTCAAGTGATTTTTTTTTTTTACAAACTGTCCAGGGACTTTATTTTTGTCTTTCTCTCTTTGAGTAAGTCTCAGATCGATAAGTCTCCCAAACTGGCTTCTTGAGGCTTTGTGAAATCTAATAAACCAGCGCTTC
>NC_134781.1:82329388-82334388 GCF_046742065.1 Oratosquilla oratoria
GAGGAGGAGGAAGAGGAAGAGGAGAAGGAGGAGGAGGAGGAGGAGGAGGAGGAGGAGGAGGAGGAGGAGGAGGAGGAGGAGGAGGAGGAGGAGGAGGAAGTAAAAGAGAAAGAACACGAAGAGAAGAAAGGGAAAGAAGGGCAAGAAAGAAGTATGAGAAGGAAGAGAAAGAGAAGGGAGAGAAAGAGGAGGAGAAGGAGGCGAAGGAAGAGGAGGAGGACGAGGAGAAGGAAGAAAAAGTGTTGGAATAGAATGAGGAGGATGAGAGGAGGAGCAGCAGGAGAAGGAAAAGGAGTAGGAAGAGAATGAAGAGGAGAGGGATAGTGTTGAAGCAAGTGGAGAAGAATGAGTAGAAGGTGGAAGAAGAGGAAGAGGAAGAGGAGGAGGACGAGGAGGAGGAGGAGGAGGAGGACGAGGAGGACGAAGAGGACGAAAGTTTGTCCTCGAGAGGCGTGCTTGGATCAGAAAAAAAGTGGGGGGGAGGTTTGGTGGAATGCATAATTCACACATTTCCCCAACATCAAAGCCATTTTCGAAAAGTATAATGACTAATTCGTGTAACTTTATTCGTAGATAAATATTGTTCCAACTTTGATGTTGCTGATGTCCAAACAGTCAAATGACAGCAGGAAGACACACACACACACACACACACACACACACACACACACACACACACACACACACACACACACACACACACACACACACACACACACACACACACACACACACACACACACACACACACACACACACACACACACACACACACACACACATGCACACACACACACACACACACACACACACACACACACACACACACACACACACACACACACACACACACACACACCACACACAGCCACACACACATATGCACACACACACACACACACATATGCACACACACACACACACACACACACACACACACACACACACACACACACACACACACACACATATATATACACACACACACACACATATATATATATATATGTATATATATATATATATATATACTGTATATATATATATATATATTAGAATTACTAATTAAATATTTGTAATGATACAAAATTATAAAAATTCGGTAGCGCTTCTGATACTCTCCATCATATGTCATATTCAAATTCCGTTTTATACAGAGACACTTTTCAACTGAATAAAATCGTCTGGCATTTGCTGGAACAAAACAGCATACAGTAGTGCACGACACAATATCGAAGATCAAGGTACTACTACTCCACCTAGTCCTAACCTTTCTCACCCGAGGTCCATAGTGAGGCGACCACTTCTCTGAACAGATGACCAGATCCAAGATACCCGTGAGGTCGTTCAAGAACTCGGGTCTTCTAACCTGAAGAACAAAATATGAACATTCTTAGCTTAGTTCTGAGTTCAGTGAGATTTTGTTGTTGTTAAGATCGTGCTTTGCTACAAAGACGAAAAGAGCGGAGGGATTCCTCTCCTCTTTGTTTAAAAGACGACTTTTGGTGTTCACATTTATCTTTGTGTAAGACAAATATCGGGCTCTCTAAAGACTTTGTAACAGAGTAAAAAGATGAAATCGTCTTTGAAAGCTACGAGTATATGGGTAACACCTCTAGCTGCCTCTAGACTATTCTTTTCACGTAAAGGTGAGGCCTCTTATTGAGTTATAGTTGTCTTATTTAAGTCCTATGCTTTAGTCACGCTCTTTATGGATTTTATTGTGGCTGTTGCTAGATGATTTTATCAAATTGAGGACGGAATTTCTTGAGGAAATGTAAAAAATATATAGAAAAATAAATAGGTTAGAAAAATAAAAACAAATAAAGAAGAGTAATGAATAAAAGATCGCAAACAGAATGAGAAAAAAAAAATAGAAAAAAGACAGAAAACAAATCTTTCTCAACTAAAGACGACTGTGAAAGTGTTTCCAAACTGGCCTCAACTTAAGAAGAGTAATGCATAAAAGATCGCAAACAGAATGAGAGAGAAAAAAAAAATCAGAAAACAAATCTTTCTCAACTAAAGACGACTGTGAAAGTGTTTCCAAACTGGCCTCAACTTCGGCCGAATGTCATTCCCGTGAGGCTTACTAAGGAAACAACTACAGTTTGAAATATGACATAAACAGTTCTACGCCAGAGGCGTGGGTAGGTTGCGTTTTGCAACGGCCGAAGGCGCCGCATTTACCTCAGGGTAAAATGGACTTTGGGGAAGAGGGGAATGTCTGTTGAGGAAGGACGGGAGAGGACAGAATACAGGGGTGAATCAATTGTTTCTATATGGATGATGCTGTGATGCATGAGGTGGATGGGGGACGAGGTCTATATGTGAGAAAAATTTTACGCGACCCGAAGGGATTTCTCCCCGTCTTCTCCTTTTCTGCATGGGGGACGGAGAAAGGGGGTCGCCGATTTAATGAAGCGGCCTTGCTGTGGATGTGCTGTGTCTTGCGACACTGCTTCTGACCCAGGGTAGTGGACAAGATGAAGGGATGACCCGTCATCCAGGAGGTGCCAAGATAAGAGGGAGGGTAGAGGGTGGAGGGGAGTGGAGTGTATTAGGGATGGAATGGGTGGGAATGGTTTTTATGCCTTTGTTTTTTGGCTACCTCCCTTGTAAGGGGGAAAAAGCCTTTGGCATATATCGCTGCATCATTGCAAGACTATCGTAACTCAAAAATTTCAAGTATAGAGTTACAATGGTTTATAAGAATGCCGAATAATTCTGCGTCTTTTGGTAATAAAGTCGTAAGTCAAGTGGAGCCCTATTTACCTAATCAAGATGGTAAGTTTTGTTGCTTAGGGTAAAATTATTAAAGTTATAGGACTTAGATACTTTAAAATGCTTCTCCTGAAAAATCACGAAATTTGAGTTACGACAGTCTTGCAATGATGCAGCGATATATGTATGTATGTTGTCGTCAGACTGTCCGACTCGGCGCCAGCGTTTTCGTCTTGGTATTGCCTACAACAAAATCTCCCTCACGAGTCATTTGACCCCAGAGTACGAGTCGTTTGACTCCAGAGGTTATGATATTATTCAAACCACAGGAAGACGGTGGTCATCGTTACATCAACTTCTGGCTCCTGTCGTCAGGTGATTTTATTAAGATGATTGAAACTTGACCATATTCTGGCCTGGGCAAGTGGCAGTCACCAGTATCCACCTGCCGCCAGGGAGGGTGAGGGATATAGCGTGGACAAAGAGGCCCCTTCCATAACGGGTAGTCCTTTTCTTTGATTATTTTGACTGACGCCAGGTGATTTTATTCGTCTTCAAAAAGAAAAAACTAAAATAAAACATTGTGGTCAAAGGATTTAGCTTTCTTGTCGAACAAATGAACAACTTTACAAACTTCAAACGACAACTTCTTGTTCTCTTGAGATCAAAGCCTCATCTCTCTCTCTCTCTCTCTCTCTCTCTCTCTCTCTCTCTCTCTCTCTCTCTCTCTCTCTCTCTCTCTCTCTCTCTCTCTCTCTCTCTCTCTCTCTCTCTCTCTCTCTCTCTCTCTCTCTCTCTCTCTCTCTCTCCCTCTCTCTCTCTCTCTCTCTCTCTCTCTCTCTCTCTCTCCCTCCCCTCTCTCTCTCTCTCTCTCTCTCTCCCTCTCTCTCTCTATCTCTCTATCTCTCTCTCTCTCTCTCTCTCTCTCTCTTTCTCTCTCTCTCTCTCTCTTTCTCTCTGTTTAAGCCTGTCTTATTATGCATCCCACGGCAAGCCACCTCAAGCGGCAGATGAACAAAGTCAAGGAAAGAGAGTTTTTATTTTATTTTTCCTTCCAAGGAGGCAATTTGTGTCAAAAATGTAATGAGCTTACTCCAGGAGGCGCTTATCTACGTTCTCAGGCATCACCTTTGCCCTGCGTGTAAGGGTGGTTTTCATTTTACACAAGATAAAGTGTTTTGGACATAAAATCTACAGTGTGGTTCGAACTATCGGTAAATAACAATTAACATATAAATGCAATAACAATCTTACAATATTGATATTATTACAGTATTTGTAAAACACTGGGAAATATTATTATGTTTATTTTTTTTTTATCTATTTTTACTCCTCTGTATTGTAGAAAATAATCCTTTATTTTTCGAAAATCCCACTGATGTTGGAAATAATATTGATATTATTACAGTACTTGTAAAATACTGGGAAATATTATTATGTTTAGTTTTCTTTTATCTATTTGTACTCCTCTGTATTGTAGAAAATAATCCTTTATTTTTCGTAAATCCCACTGATGTTGGAAACATTTGTTCACAATAAGGAAACAGCTTGCTTAAGAATATTTCAGTAAAGTGATTCAGATTTCTGAAAGTCAATTAAATAAACGCTTAATCCTGATGCACATTCCCTTCGCAAATTATCTTATATTTAATCTAGAATTACTGAGAAAACTATTCTAGTTTGTTTGGTGGTCCAATTATATCTCAATGTATGTTTGTTAAGTTTGTCAAATATTCATTTTTGTTATGCTTATGAAAACCAAATATGCTTTTTCTTTTGACCAAAAAAAAAAAAAAAAAAAAAAAGATAAAAAAGAACAAATAAAAAACATTTTCATAAGAAATAACAATGATCAAAGAAAAATATATTGCGATATGAACGAAATGCAAATTTCATACTATTTACTATTAAATACAAAAGGCTGAAACATAACAGTATTTGGTTGAACAAACATTCGTCACAAATCAGAATTTATTGAACTGAGGATGTTTAATATCGTATGTGTAAATATTTACAGCCCATATGATTGGGTACGTACGTTTATATATGCAATAATTCAATGTTATCTTATTACCATCTATAAATAATTCTACTCGTATGTACATTCACACATATATATGTACATTTATGTACACACACACATACATATATATATATGTATACATATGTATATATATACATATACAGTATATGTATACATATATATACATAGATATATCTATATCTACACATATATATATATATATACATATATATATATTATATATATATATATA
>NC_134781.1:82349388-82371888 GCF_046742065.1 Oratosquilla oratoria
ACTAAAGAATTAGATGTCCTATGTGCTTTTATGTCATTTTTTATGTTCATAAATTCTTTTTTCTAATCCTTTTGACGATTCACCAAAATAAGCCATTGAGCAACTATTGCACGGGATTTTGTATACGACGCTGTTTTCGGAATTGGTTCTCTTTTCAGAAGTCTTTATTAAATCACCTATCCTTTTGTTAGTTATTTTAGCTATGTTTATACCTGATTTTGTTAAATATTTGTCTATTATTGGTGACATTTCTGAGCCAGGTATTGATATAAAATTTGTATTATTTTTATCATTTCTCTCTTTCTTTCTGCGATTGTAAATATCTATTGCTTTTCTTTTTGTTCTTTTCAACATTCCCTCTGGATATCCAAGTTTGTCAAAGGTTTTCATAATGTAATCAAATTTGCCTTCTAGGTATTCATTACTACAGATTCGTAGTGCCCTGAGAAAAAATCCTATTACTATACCACTCTTTGTCCTATCATCATGTGCGGAGAAGTAATGTACTAAATCCTCTTTGTTTGTTTCCTTTCTGTATACTGAGAAAGTTACAGTTTTTCCCACTCGTCGTATTAACGTATCTAGGAAGGGCAATTGTCCGTTTTGTTCCTCTTCTACGGTGAACTGAATATCGCTGTTGACCGCGTTAAGCATTCTCACTTAATTATTTACATTGGTGTTTTCGGGCATGATTGCGAGGACATCGTCTACATATCTAAACCAGTGTGATCCCCTACCATTGATTTTGATAAAGTTTTCTTTTTCTAATAACTCCATATATAGACAGGCCATCACTGCACTTAAAGGACTACCCATAGCGAGACCTCTATGTTGTTCATATTCGTCACCATTAAAAGTAAACGCACCGAAATTTACGCATAAATCTATCAATTCTATATAATCTTGTTTTCTTATGGGTAGGTCAGTATCGTTCATATCTTTTATTACTCTCTTTACTGCTTCTAACGCACCGTTAGTGGAAATATTTGTGTATATTTGTGTATAAACATAGCTAAAATAACTAACAAAAGGATAGGTGATTTAATAAAGACTTCTGAAAAGAGAACCAATTCCGAAAACAGCGTCGTATACAAAATCCCGTGCAATAGTTGCTCAATGGCTTATTTTGGCGAATCGTCAAGAGGATTAGAAAAAAGAATTTATGAACATAAAAATGACATAAAAGCACATAGGACATCTAATTCTTTAGTAGTTCATGCGGAAAAAATTCGATCATTTACCAAACTGGAGAGAAGCTGAAGTGCTACATAAAGGTTTTGATAAATTCACTAGAAGAATTGTTGAATCAGCATATATTTCAACTAATAATTCATCGAATCATCGAGGAGGGTTTATCAATTTAGCTAAAGAAACTAGTATTTTAATTCTAAAACACGCCAGAAAAACGACCTTTCCCAAGTGTCCGAAAAGATAATTAGATTTAGTACATAAACTTCAACTGCAGTTCTACATACACTCTCTGAAGAAGTTCTACGCGAACGAAACGTTAGAGTGTTTAGGGTTCCGAGCCTTCCCCTGTGTTTATGTTCTCCATCATCCAAATAATTTGTCTAAAATACTTATCAATATGTCAAATGATGGAGAGCAACAGGAGGTTATTTGGCAGGAATACCACAGAAGACGCAAGTTGGATAGATGTGTACTACAACGTAAATTTCTACAGGATTGCTTGGAAGAAAAGGTCCTTCCTAAATCGGCTCCGAAACAACTGGTTAGTGAGAACAACCCATTCGGTAAGTGTGCTAAAGTATATTTAGAAGAAGCTTGTAAAGATTTGGACAACAAAATAGAAACATTACGTGATAAAGTGAAACTACCAATATGGAAACAGGTCCATAAGAACGGAACACCGATACCGGATATTTGGTCACCGGACATTTGCCCATCAGACATATGCCCACCGACTCATAAATGTACTTGTAGATTTGGAGTGCAATTACCATCACACCTAACTTATAAATTAGAAAAAGAAAAGACATCACAAAATGAAAGACTAGAGCGAAAATTAAACAGTCTATGTGACGACAGCGATTGGAATAAAATTGGAAGGTGTGAAATAATAACAAATCTTTCAGATAGGAGATTATCGAATACTGAAATTCAAGCTCTATCGCTAGGACTTAAATTCGACACTGGTATTAACACAAGGGGATTCACAGATTTTATTAAGAGAAACTATAAATGGAATGACAGCGATATTGAAAAAGGATTCAAACAGGGGATTGTTACATGTTACCAAGCGTTAGCCATTAAAAACGAATGCGTCATCCCCAGAAGATTCAAGAAAGCTTTAATAAATCTAGGCTTAGACAAAGACATAGTAATCACCAATGCAGATAAAGAAGGTATCGTGATCATATCAAAAGAGGACTATATCAGTAAAATGTTAGAACTCTTAGATGACGACAATACTTATCGCAAAAAACATATAGGTTTCGTAACGAATGAAGCAGATAAATTCAAAAAGCATGCCAGAAAAATTCTTAATAAAACTGAAAAAGGAAAGAAATTAATGGGACTTCTGGAGGAATACCCCAATCCTCCCAAAATGCGCGGTATTCCAAAAATTCACAAACCCAACGTTCCAATGCGACCCATAACTTCAGGGGTTGGCAGTGCACCCCACAGACTAGCGAAATGTCTAGCCAAACCGCTATCACAGGCAATGAGATCGATCAGCAATACACATTTGAAAAATTCTAACGATCTTTTGACAAGACTAAAAGATTTAGATTTCACGGGGAAAAAGTTAGTAAGCTATGATGTCAAGGCGTTATACACAAATATTTCCACTAACGGTGCGTTAGAAGCAGTGAAGAGAGTAATAAAAGATATGAACGATACTGACCTACCCATAAGAAAACAAGATTATATAGAATTGATAGATTTATGCGTAAATTTCGGTGCGTTTACTTTTAATGGTGACGAATATGAACAACATAGAGGTCTCGCTATGGGTAGTCCTTTAAGTGCAGTGATGGCCTGTCTATATATGGAGTTATTAGAAAAAGAAAACTTTATCAAAATCAATGGTAGGGGATCACACTGGTTTAGATATGTAGACGATGTCCTCGCAATCATCCCCGAAAACACCAATGTAAATAATAAAGTGAGAATGCTTAACGCGGTCAACAGCGATATTCAGTTCACCATAGAAGAGGAACAAAACGGACAATTGCCCTTCCTAGATACGTTAATACGACGAGTGGGAAAAACTGTAACTTTCTCAGTATACAGAAAGGAAACAAACAAAGAGGATTTAGTACATAACTTCTCCGCACATGATGATAGGACAAAGAGTGGTATAGTAATAGGATTTTTTCTCAGGGCACTACGAATCTGTAGTAATGAATACCTAGAAGGCGAATTTGATTACATTATGAAAACCTTTGACAAACTTGGATATCCAGAGGGAATGTTGAAAAGAACAAAAAGAAAAGCAATAAATATTTACAATCGCAGAAAGAAAGAGAGAAATGATAAAAATAATACAAATTTTATATCAATACCTGGCTCAGAAATGTCACCAATAATAGACAAATATTTAACAAAATCAGGTATAAACATAGCTAAAATAACTAACAAAAGGATAGGTGATTTAATAAAGACTTCTGAAAAGAGAACCAATTCCGAAAACAGCGTCGTATACAAAATCCCGTGCAATAGTTTCTCAATGGCTTATTTTGGCGAATCGTCAAGAGGATTAGAAAAAAGAATTTATGAACATAAAAATGACATAAAAGCACATAGGACATCTAATTCTTTAGTAGTTCATGCGGAAAAATTCGATAATTTACCAAACTGGAGAGAAGCTGAAGTGCTACATAAAGGTTTTGATAAATTCACTAGAAGAATTGTTGAATCAGCATATATTTCAACTAATAATTCATCGAATCATCGAGGAGGGTTTATCAATTTAGCTAAAGAAACTAGTATTTTAATTCTAAAACACGCCAGAAAAACGACCTTTCCCAAGTGTCCGAAAAGATAATTAGATTTAGTACATAAACTTCAACTGCAGTTCTACATACACTCTCTGAAGAAGTTCTACGCGAACGAAACGTTAGAGTGTTTAGGGTTCCGAGCCTTCCCCTGTGTTTATGTTCTCCATCATCCAAATAATATATATATATATATATATATATATATTTATATATATATATATACATATATGCAATAAAACACTATGAGCGTGTGTTCACAAATGCGTAAGTGACCACTAGGAAAAGTAAGCTAACGAAGCAGAGCGCTTTCGAATAATTGCATCTTCAGTGCAGATACAAAGATGTAATTATACGAAAGCGCTCTGCTTCGTTAGTTTGCTTTTCCTAGTGGTTACTCACGCATATATATATATATATATATATATATATATATATATATATATATATATATATATGTATATATATATATATATATATATATATATATATATGTGTGTGTGTGTGTGTCTGTGTGTATACCCCGTCTGGGTATTGGCTGCGTATTGTTATGGCAAAGTAGCATGCAGTTGATACTTTAGGGTATATATATGGGGCGCCCCTACGGACCAGAGCCACACATCATTTTGTCTGTGATAGAGGAGGACTCTGCTCACAGAGAAATGATGAAACTTTTATTATACTGCTACTGTCCCTCCGTTATGCTGTCCCCCAACCCCTTGTTGCTGTCCTGTACCATTTCTCTGAATTTCATTTCCTTGTTTCGCCTACCCTGTGGTGGGGGGAAAAGAATACTACCACCAAGTATTTCCACTTGGATCGTAAGAGGCGAGAAAAACGGGACGGGGATTGGGACCAGGCATCCTTCTCCCTGTAGCCCCACAGGGGACATTCCTAAAAAAAGTAAAGGCATAAGAGGGTCTAGGAGTTTTCCAACCAGCACTCTAAGGTTTGGGTCTTTTAATGTGCGTGGGTGTGGCACAGATGAGAGTAAAAGGGAAGAGATAGGTAGTATGTTTGTGAGAAGAAAGATAGGTGTGTTGGCTTTGAGTGAAACTAAGTTCAGAGGGAAGGGCGAGTGTGAGTTTGGGAGTGTAATTGGGAGGTTCTCAGGAGTGAAGAGAGGGCGAGGGAGTGAAGGGGTGGCTATACTAGTAAGTGAAGAGATAGGTAAACATGTAGTGGAGTGGAAGGAAGTTTCCTCAAGGATAATGTAGATGAAGGTGAAACTGGGAAAGGAGATGTGGGTTTTTGTAAGTGTATATGGGCCTGGTAGTGAGAAGAGTGTAGAAGAAAGAGAGGTTTTTGGATATATTTAAATGAGTGCATAGAGGAATTAGGAAGGAACATCAATGTAGTAGTATTGGGAGACCTTAATGCTAGGGTAGGAAATGAACCAATTGACGGAGTGGTTGGGAAATGTGGAGTTCCAGGAAAGAATCGTAGTGGAGAGTTGATGGTGGAGATGTGTCTAGAAAGAGAGTTGATGATAGCAAATACAGTATTTCGGAAGAAAGTCAAGCATAAGTACACATGGGAGAGGGTGGTGGATGGAAGGGTGGTAGATAGAGCGTTAATGGACTATGTAGTGGTAGATAGGAGTATAATAGGAAGAGTTAAGGATGTACATGTGCTAAGGGGAGAGAGTGGGGGAATATCAGATCATTTTTTGGTGGAAGGTAAGTTGAGAGTGGAGGATAGATGGAGAAAGAGGAAAAGGACAAAAGGTAGGGAGGTGCTTAGAGTGAACTCTTTAAATGAAAAGGAAAAGGAGAAGGAGTACAAGAAGAAGCTGAGAGAGGAGTGGGAGGGAGTGAAGGATAGAGTAGAGCTAGGAGTGGAGGAGGAATGGGGATGGTTCAAGGAGGGAGTCACAAAGTGTGCAAAGATAGTGTGTGAAACAAGAAGGACGAGAGCAAATAGAAGGAGGGGTAGTGAGTGGTGAGATGAGGAAACAAAGAAGGTTGTAGTAGAGAAGAAGCGAGCTTTCACAGATTGGTTACAAAATAGGACGAGGGAGTCATATGAGAGGTACAAAGAAAAGAAAAGAGAAATAAAGCAAAAGGTAAAGGAGGCAAAGAGGAGAGCAGATGTGAAATGGGGTAAGAGTATGACAGAAATTTTTTAAAGTAATAAAAAGATGTTTTGGAAAGAAATTAAGAGAGGAAGAGGAGGCGAATCAAGTAGAGAAGAAAAGGTAAAAGGTGCAGATGGAGAGATGATAATGGATGAGAAGGCAGTAAGGGGAAGATGGGCAGAATATTTTAGGGAGTTGCTAAATGTGAAGGAGGATAGGGAGGGAAAGATAGTTGCAGTGGGAAGTGCTAAGAAAATGAGAGTGATGAGTGAGGAAAATGGAGGAGAAATAAGGAAGGATGAAGTGAAGGCAGTTGTTAAGATGATGAGAGCAGGTAAGGCACCTTGTCTGGATGGATGCCATGCAGAATGTCTAAAAAAAAGGAGGTACAGTGATGGTGGATTGGCTGGCGAGTTTTTTTTTTTATTATTATTTTTTTTTAATGTTTGTTAGAGAGAGGGTAGAGTGCAGCCCGAAGGGATTTCTCCCCGTCTTCTCCTTTTCTGCATGAGAGGACGGAGAGGGGGGGTCGCTGATTTAATGAAGCGGCCTTGCTGTGGATGTTCTGTGTCTTGCGACACTGCCTCTGACCCAGGGCAGTGGACAAGATGCAGGGATGACCCGTCATCCAGGAGGTGCCAAGATAAGAGGGAGGGTTGAGGGTGGAGGGGAGTGGAGTGTATTTAGGGATGGAATGGGTGGGAATGGTTTTTATGCCTTTTTCTTTTTGGCTACCTCCCTTGTAAGGGAGAAAAGCCTTGGTATATGTATGTATATATTTATATCTATATATATATATATATATATATATATATATATATATATATATATATATTTATATATATATGTATGTGTGCGTTTTTTTATACTTGTATATCATATATGTGTGTGTTTATATATGTATAAGTATGTGCTCTGTTTACATTATTTTTAATGCAAAAAATTAAATAATCACGTCGATCAAAAAAATGGTGAGTCTGGTTTCTGTTGCTACCGAAAAATGATAAGCGGCCTATAAATTTTCTATTTTATTTCTTTTCTTGATCTACTTATTAATTTTTTGTTTCGGTTAACAGAAATAGGAAAATAAACTTTGTATATGGTGACTTTTTTCTTTCTTTTTTGCTTTGCCGTATTTTGTCTACTAAAAGAGAAGAATATGAGAAGGAAGATGGAGTTGATAAAGAAGATGAAGAAAATAAGAAGATGAAAGGGAAGGAGATGGAGAAGAAGGAAATGATAAAGGAAGAAGAAGGGAAGGGAGAGGATGAAGGAGAAGGTGATAAAGAAGATGAAGAAGGAGATTAAGAAGAAAGAGACGATGAAGGAGAAGAAGAGGAGAAGAGAGAGGATGAAGGAGAAGATGATAAAGAAGATGAAGAAAAGATGATGAAGAAGAAAGAGACGATGAAGGAGAAGAAGAAGAGGAGGGAAAGGATGAAGAAGATGATAAAGAAGATGAAGAAAAGAAGAAGATGGAGAAGAAAGAGACGATGAAGGAGAAGAAGAAGAGGAGAAGAGAGAGGATGAAGGAGAAGATGATAAAGAAGATGAAGGAAAGAAGAAGATAAAGGAGGTACAGAAGAGAGAGATGATGAAGAAGAAGAAGAAGAGGAGAAGGGAGAGTATGAAGAAGGTGAAAATGAAGATGAAGGAAAGAAGATGAAAGAGAAGATGGAGATGGAGAAGAAAGAGATGACGAAAGAGAAAAAGAGGAGAAGGGAGAGAATGAAGAAGATGATAATGAAGATGAAGGAAAGAAGATGATGAAAGAGAAGAAGAAGACGGGGAAGAAAGAGACGACGAAGGAGAAGAGGAAGGATAGGATGAAGGAGAAGATGATAAAGAAGGTGGAAGAGAAGATGAAGAAGATGAAGAAGGAACAGTCTAAGAAAAAAATGAAGAAAAAGAGGAATTAATTTTCTGGTTTTCTCGTCATGATTGACTACTTGAGTTTTTTTTTTTTTTTTTTTTTTTTTTTTTTTTTTAACTCTACTTTTCCCTGATTGGTTCCCGTCCATTCCTTATTTTTTTCTTTTTTCTTTTATTTTTTCTTCTTTCAAGATTTCCCTCTTTTCTTACTGCACCTCTTCAATTCTTCTATTTTCGTCTATTTCACACTTTCATTAATGACATTAATTGTCCTCGTATCTATTTATTTATATTTATCTTTTTTTTTATATATTTTTTCTTCTTTCAAGATTTCCCTCTTTTCTTCCTGCACCTCTTCAATTTTTCTATTTTCGTCTATTTCACTTTTTCATTAATGACATTAATTGTCCTTCTCGTATCTATTTATTTATATTCATCTTTATTTATTTATTATTAATCCGGTTGTCCTATGGACTCATGACGTAATCAATAGTATAGTCTCGCATTCGCTTATGGGTTCGAGTCTCGCACTTCGTGATAACCCAGCAACCCCCAGAGTGCCTAATAAGGCAAAAATGACTTCTTTAGACGCTGTTGCTCAGCGTCTCACGGTGTAAGCTCATCACCTTCACTACCACTGTTTTGTATTTTGTACTTTTTAAAGATTTTTGGGGGCTCCTTTTTTTTAATCTTTTCGTGCTCTTTATTTTCTTCTTTTAAAAATTCACTGGACTTGATATTCTAAGAAACTCAACTTACAAAAAATCCCTTCATATTCTAAGAATTTAAATTTTCTCAAAAACCATTTTTCTAACCGACTTTGATTGAATTGGACTTTATTTCTTCGTCCCCACAGTCCTCCTTGTAGCTGATTAAAATCACTTGACGACAGACAGAACCAAGTAGTCCAAGGCGACAGTTCATAGTAATATTTTTTTTTGCGCTGACAAAGAAGTCTGAGGCAGCGCTTTATAGTAATAATCCTCATTTTCACTTTTTCTTATTCTTTTATAACTTTTTAAGTCCCGATTCGATTTGTGTCTGTATGTTTTTATTTTCTGATCTCTGTTCCCAAAATTACGCTTAATCCGATAAATCCTGATATTTTATATTTTGTTCTGGCTGTCATCAGGCGATTCTATTCAGCATGGAGGAACACCTCTGGCTGCTAAAAAGAAAAAAAGAAGAGAGAGAGAGAGAGAGAGAGAGAGAGAGAGAGAGAGAGAGAGAGAGAGAGAGAGAGAGAGAGAGAGAGAGAGAGAGAGAGAGAGAGAACACGTGTCAATGTCTAAGGCAGGTTTAGAACAATATTTACTTTATTTTGTTTAAATCTATTTTATTTTTATTCTATTTTATTCTACCTTTTTTATTTATCTTATTTTATTTTATTTTAGAGTTTATTTTATTTCATTTTATTTTATTTTATTTTATATTATTTTATTTTATTTTATTTTATTCTATTCTATTTTATTTTATTCTATTTTTTTACTTTTCATTTTACATATTTTCCTCTAATTTTATTTTATTTTATTTTGTTTCATTTGATTTCATTTGATTTCGTTTTCATCTCTTAACAGACTAAATCTAAAGAGAAAAATTAATTCGTATGGAGACAATAAATAAATATATAGATAAATAAGAATAAGAACAAAATAAAATAGATTAATCAACAAATAATGTGAATAGACTAAAATAGAAATATATTAAATATATAGATAAATAGAAATAAGAACAAAATATGAAAAATTGAAAAAAAATAGGTGAAGGTAAATAAAAAAAAAATTAGATCGAATCAATTTGATGTGCTCATTGATCAATGAATGGCCTCTTCCGTACAACTGTGGGACTTCTTCCTTTATTCTGGTTTGTCGCCAGGTGATTTTATTCAGCCACGTGTGACTCCCTTGTTAGTGATTGGCTCCTCTCCTTTTCCGAAGTTGACATCCTCCTTCACATTATAAACATTTTCATTTCCATCGTTATCTTCTTCTGTTTCATCTCTTTATTGTTATCTCAGGTTGTTACGCTTTTGTGACATAATCATACAAATAGACAAATGGATGATAAATAAGTAACTAATAAAGGAATCAAATAAATAATGTATAGATAAATGAATAAATAATCAAATAATTAAATCAATAAGTAGATCAGATAAATGAGTGAATAGACAATGGATACATAACTGATAAGAAAACATATGAATAAAAATAAAGTATAAATAGATATTTGAATGAACATTTTTAGAAGCTCTGCCATGGGATTTGAACCCTGACCCGTGCGTCGATAATCACGAGGCCAAGACGCTAGCGACTATGCTACGTGGGATGGTTTAAAAATGTTCAATCTGTCTTTAACAAACACAGATATTTGAATGAATAAATGAATAAATTAAATATGTAAATATAAAACAGAATGAAAAAGAAATAAATGAATGACTAAATAAATGAATAAATGGAGACTTAGAGTAGGACTTCGAAAAGGCTCCATTCTCTACTACAATACTCTTTCATCCTACTCTCTCTCATCTCACTCTCTTTCTCTCATCTCACTCTCCTAGATCTAATTCATTTCCTCATTTCTCTTCTTTTCTTCCTTCTTGTGATGATATGATCTTCAATTTTTGAAAACGATTTGATTCCATTTTCTCTGCTCTTGGATTTTCTTGATTGTTCATTGCTTTCAGCGTCGATTTTGTTTCGTATTTTTTGATTATCCATTTATCTATTTATCTTTATTTTCGTGGAGAGTCGACTCAATTTAACTTCGGATTTTCTATTGTCATTCATTTGATGAATTTCCAGGATATGATTGAATTATTCTCTGTACTTGGGAACGTTTCTTGTGTGTGTGTGTGTGTGTGTGTGTGTGTGTGTGTGTGCGTGTGTGTGTGTGTGTGTGTGTACGCGCATGTTTGTGTGTGCCTGTGTGTGTGTGTGCGTGCGCGCATATGCATGTATATGTGTGTGCGCACATATGCATGCGTATGTGTGTGCGTGCGAGCATGTGTGTGTGTGTGTGTGTGTGTGTGTGTGTGTGTGTGTGTGTGTGTGTGTGTGTGTGTGTGTGTGTGTGTGTGTGTGTGTGTGTGTGTGTGCGTGCGTGAGTGAGTGCGGCTTCTAAGATTTTTTTTCCCAGTCCATGAGTTTAAGTCGAATCTTCACATCTAGTGAACTGTACAAAGTAGAGACGGATCGAAAACTCGCTCTTGCATTCGCAAGAGCAAATATTCGTTGTGTTTTTCGTCCTTCGTATTCGCGTTTCCATTACCAACTGTTTTGCGAACATGCGAATATTTTCCCAATACTGATAGAAAATAAATGGTTATAATTTGAAAATATAGCAAATTTTAGATTTAACAGTTTACACAAAGGAGTATGTGCGGCCGTGTATGAGAGTCGATAGTGCGTTTATATGATGAAGTAGAAAAAAAAATGCAAAGTGGCAACCCAGTCCCTCCCAGCCCTAGCCGGGCTCCATGTCGACTGTAATCACTCAGTCGATCACTGTCACTGTCTTGAGCCATACCCGAGGAAGACACACTTGAATTTTTTTCCGCATTAGCTACTGTCACCAGCTTCCACTAAAGTATTGTCGATACCTCCTGCATAACTGACTAGTATAGGCCTTTACGGAGCTGCCTAGTGTAGGCCTTATGGTCTCTTGCAGTCTCCTTCATTCTTATGTTCTTAACTGCACAATAACGTCCAGTCACAAAGGTATAATATGGGATTATTTTTAGTTAACCTAATGATTTTGCAAAGTGTGAGTTGTGCAATAAGAAATATTCTAGGAAAGGAAGAACGACATCGGGGATGGATTACAAAGGATTACAAAGGCGGAGCATGCCGACAGGAGACCTTTTGGTCCATATCTAGGTCGGATGCGGAAAAAAAAAAAAAACTATAATGTAAATAACAAATAAAATACATAAATAAATGCATAGGTATAGGCAAATCATCTTAGCAGCACACACCCAGATGTGTATAAGGCTCTGAGTAAGAAAGGGGAATAAAGAAAAGAAAAAGATATTAAGAAGAGGAAAGCATCTCCAACACCAGCTGTAAGAATGAAGTAGTCTAGTTTTGGAACATGTGGAGTAAAAAGAAAGATATGGAGGTTAGCAACACACGAACACAAAGGATGGGCACTAAAGTTTCACCCATGCTAGTAATGAACGATCTTTCATTTTCCCACGTCGAAGACATTGGCTTTGTACAAAGATATCATTTGTGAGAAAATGCACGACTGCATGAAAAATGATGTTTTGGATTTACTCAGCTCTATCAAACACTACTAAAAATCCTTTTACCACAGATGGATGGTCTGACAATCAGCCATGAATTTCTCTGTTATTTCTGACTAATCATGCCATAGACAAAGATCCCAAGTGGCATGTCTATTGTTTGCCGAACCAATCACTGAACGTCACAACGGTGCATATCTTCAACCTCTTTAAAATGAACCAAATTCTCGCCGGCAGCATCAGCTGCCTGACGTACGATGATGCATCACAATACTCGCATTATAAAATATACATTTACACCTACATTACTCGTTCTCTTTTCACTCTGAATATTAATAACCACCGAAAATGTGATCAGGCCAGTTAACAGACTACGGGGGTCACTCAGCTACAATTACAAAATAAATATAATCAAGATGTCAACGCTGGCATTCTCATATATCCTCTCGCGCCTGATTACGCCTACGTAGGGATCATCGTATGGAAGGGATTAATCATCTGTTAGAGAAATAGAACCTGTCATCAGGCAATATTCACTGCATTATGAGTATACTGAAGACAATATGAAGAAGGCTATGACATTCCCACACGTTAGAACAATACTTTACAAATGAGGATGGGGATGAAAAAGCTTAAATCCTTTTGCTAACGCTAAAATTCGGTCAATAACATTCCATTGAAATTATATTCTAACCAGCTGCATCACTGTACTCCAACCTTTTGAAGATACCAACAAGAAAATAAGCTAAAAATCATCATCAGTAACTGACATAATTCCCACATGAATACTCTAAACAGCGTACTGGACTCACAGCCTCAGAAAGTGAAGAAGTTAAGGAGATGAAACAAATTATGTTGGCAGAAGGGAACAGGAGATTTGATTTTGCAGAAATCAATAGCTTGTATGTCATAACTACGTTTTGGACCCCAGATACAAACCCAAAATTTTTCAGTCCTCAGTTTGCCACAGAAAGAGTTGAAATCGCCGTTGGTGGATATTGTGAATGAATAAAGAAAAACAGGCCTGATGCAGTTGAAACTTAAAAAAAAAAAAAAAAAAAAATAGAATCTAAAAATTTAAACCTTCTTCTAGTACATTTACAGACAGTAACATCACTATCGCCGAGACCATTAATGCAATTCTTTCTTCAAGAAGTGACGATGAAGAAGAACAGCTCTCTCCACAGGCAACAATAACCATCGAAATGTACCTCATAGGGAAACGCATTGAACCTGGTGAAGATCGTTTTGCATGATGAAATATCCATGCACACGCTTATGAAAGACCCATGCACAAGCTTATCCTAGACTTTCTCATTCAGCAAAGTCTTACACGGCTTGTCCGCCTTCATGCGTTTCCAGCAAGCGTCTATTTAGTGCTGGACTGATGTATAATGAAAAACAAAACAAGATGAATGCTGAGAGAGTCGAGAAGTTTCTGTTTATGAATTATAACTTACCCATTATAAATTCTAACCACTGAGCCTCAAGTCAACATGCTACATAAATTAATGTAGCTGACACACAATTATGGTTATTTTTTCTTCTTTCAAAGGGTGGAGATTGAGGAAAGAGGTTAGCGTGATACACGTAAGAATGGATCATTTTCAATAGAGAAAGGAGGTTAATGGCATCGTACGGAGGGTTATCCAGACTTGATGTCTTTAACTGAACTTACATATTTTATTCTGGTTAAGGCCAGAAAGTCGGAGAGGAAAGGCATCGATTACTGACTAAATTAGCGGTCGTATCAAGGTAAACCGTTGACTGAATATTTTTTTTTTTTACTTTTGGTAACTCAAAAATCTTCACGTCATCATACTCTTAGGCTCTGGATTTATAGTCAGACATTACAAAGGCTGCCTTGGCTCTTGGGGCCCTCCCCTTTTGGCCCACATTAGCACAACGGCCCCTGAGACTAAGGACAGAGAGAAAGAGAGAGAGAGAGAGAGAGAGAGAGAGAGAGAGAGAGAGAGAGAGAGAGAGAGAGAGAGAGAGAGAGAGAGAGAGAGAGAGAGAGAGAGAGAGAGAGAGAGAGAGAGAGAGAGAGAGAGAGAGAGAGAGAGAGAGAGAGAGAGAGAGAGAGAGAGAGAGAGAGAGAGAGATATAGAGAGAGAGAGAGAGAAGGGAGAGGGAGAGGGAGAGAGAGAGAGAGAGAGAGAGAGAGAGAGAGAGATAGATAGATAGATAGATAGATAGAGATAGATAGATAGATAGATAGATAGATAGATAGATAGATAGATAGATAGATAGAGAGAGAGAGAGAGAGAGAGAGAGAGAGAGAGTTTGAAGCTGGTTAGTTGTTGTTACGGATTGTAGTTAACCGGCGCTTCTATCCCCGTGGACACTGGCTGTCCTGGTAGGAGGGGCACAGGTGATACTCAGTTGAGGATCATCTGGAGGTAATCTCACATTTTTAATGAGAAAGGAATAATAATGAAGAACACGATAACAGAAATAGAGAAACGAATACGGTTGTACAAGATAATATGAAAGGATAAAAGAACGAAGTAATTATGATATTTTTCAAGAACATTTTCCCCTATAAGGGGGGGTTGCCGAATCAAGGCACCCCATCCTATCTCGGCACATTGTGGATGAAGGGTCATCCCTGACCCCGCCACACTGTTCGGGTGAACAGCAGTGCAGCGAGGCAAAGCACTTCTAGAGCAAAGGCCGTGAGGTGAATTTGGTTTACCCCCACAGATTCACTATATAGAGGTTCCGCTTATTTATTCAAATTGGGAGATTCTGTTGCGCGACAATATCCATTTATTTTCTTTTATTCTTTATTTGTATTTTTTTCATTTTCATCTATTTATTCAATTATTTATTTACTTATTTATTTATATATTTATTTATCTATTATCTATCTATTTATTTATATATATACACACATATATATATACTTATTTATTAGTTTATTAACTTATTTATTTATCTATTTCATTATTTATTGATTTATTTATCTATTTATTTATTTATATATATACACACACACAGATATATATATATATATATATTATATATATATATATATACATATATATATTTATTTACTTATTTATCAATTTATTAATTTATTTACTTATCTATTCTATCATTCATTTATTCATTTATCTATTTATCTATTTATTCATTTATTTGTGTGTGTGTGTGTGTGTCTGTCGCTGTTTCCGTATGTACAAAGAAAAACTCAAAATTTCTTCAAGAAAAAGAAGTTAAGACTTGAATGCCTCGTGAGTAGTCGAGCCAAGTCTCTTGAGACCTAAATGTCTCCACCCTCTGCCCCATCCATCTTCACTATCCAATACTCTCCGCTTCCTCGGGGTCACCTCCCCCCCTCCCCCCGCCTTCGTCCCCTCGTTACAAGAACGTCCTGTACAGGTTTTCTTCTTCTGAGGAGGAGGAGGAAGAGGAGGAGAAGGAAAAGAAGGGGGAAGTGGGAGAGGGAGGAGTGAAAGTGGGGAAGATGAGGGGAAGTAGGAGGAGGAGGTGGAGGAGGGGATGGAGGAGGAGGGGATGGAGGGAGGGAGGGGGTGAAAGTGGGAAGGGGAAGGGAGTAGGAGGAGGGGGTGGAGGAGGGAATCGAGGAGGAAGAGGAGGAGGGAAGGTGGGAGCGGAAAGAGGATTAGGAAGAATGGGACAGAGTGAGGAAGGGAATGAGGATAAGAGGAGTAGGGTGAGGAGGAGGGAAAGGAGGAGGATAAGGAAGCAGAGGATGAGGAGGATGAGGAGGAAGAAGAGAGGAAGAGGAGAATACCACTGTGTAACCTTGTGTACATCTCCTGTTTTAGTTTAATGAAGGTATTCCTTGAGTAGTTAGCGTCAACGTCTTCTGACCCAACCTGACCTTGGTACCGCGTTATTGGTTGGGTGAACTTGGGTGAAGCATATGATCAGATGGTGGAGTCCAGCGAAGACCATCTGAGTGCGATGATCCCAGCAAAACCATCTCGATTAAACCATCTGATTATACGCAGTTACTTGAGACATTTTATTCTGGCGAGGTAGTGGGGAGTGGAGGAGGGAGAGTAGTATTTAGGGCCGAATCTTGAATATTTTCATTTAAAGGTTGTTTCAAGAAATGTACTCACTCTATGGGGAGCATAAACTAGATTTTCTTTGATCTTATTTAAAGGTCAGAGTGCAATAAGTTAAGTAATTCTTCTAGACCACGCATTCCCTTTTAGTAATGATTTTGTAAACTATCCTATTCGATTCCACCATCGTAATAGTCATATTTTGATTAAAATAAATGTTTATAAGAGCGGATTTCCGAAGATTTCCGAAGATTTTCGAAGATTTCCGAGCCATGCGTGGCTATTAATCACGCGTCGGCGGAACGTCATAGTAGTCAAACAATGCATCTAGATAATAGCTCCTTTGAATTGATTATTGCGTACACACTCGCAGTTTCTATTGACAAATGTCGCAAAATTTAATTGAATCTGAAGAAGAGGAGTCAGACAGTGAAGTTCGTTCATTATCCGTCCAGCCATATATGTATGTTCGAGCCGATAACACGACGCCAAAACGTCAAAATACGATCAGGAAATGACTGAACATACCAAAGTTGACGATGATGAAAATGGGAAGTTCGACCATAGTAATGAAGAAAATGGGAAGGAATAAGACCAGGAAGAGGAAAATCAGGGATGATACAGGGCAGAAAGAATAGGAGACACTGATTGGTGTGTCTAGGGACAGGCTAGGCCTAAGACGAAACTAGATCATCATCTTATTCTTAGTCTTAACCTAATCAATGAATTGGTGTCGTGGCCATAGGCCTAAGAAATATTTTACTCACCCCACCTGGTCCAGCCAGGAGGGTGGAAGGGTCTGAGAGATAGCCTTATGCCTAGGCCTAATGCCAGTCATGACAGTCAGTCTTATATCACGTAGGCATAGGCCAACAACATAGGCCATAAATTGGAAGACAGTCATATTCAGCTCCATGGTCTATCATAGGGCCTAGGTCTAGGCATGTCGTTTGTGTAGGCTGTCAAGCAAGTTTTGTGAATCTGCACAAATAATGAATATTCGTTAAATGTGCAGCACCAATAATGAATTCACAATTGGGCACACAAATAACAAATCCATTAGACATGCACTTATTATGAACCAAGTCTAACCTTACCCAACCTAACCTGTTTACGAATCTTCATAATGTGTGGATGTCAAAGTAATTCGTTATTTGTGCGTCCAATTATGAATTCATTATCGGTGTTGCACATTTTATGGATATTAACAATCTATACAGATTAACAAAATGTGCGTTACATGGGCTACCTAGGCCTAATCTATTGGTTAGAGGTGAGGTCTTGTGTGCGCGGAACGTCCCCTAAATTACTTTTCAGGCTTTTGCTACCTCGGCAATAAATGAGAAAATGACGTTTAATTTTTTTTGTAGCCCTTTTATATAAAAAAGACATAACTTGCATGAACGTATGTAGCTGAAATTGGTATATACTCTTACATAAAAGAAAAAGCAAACTAAATTGATAAGTTTGAGATATAAAAACGATGAGAAAAATATCTATTGTGCCATAAATGGGCCAAATTGTAACCAGTATAAATCCATGACCAAAAATCTTAGAAATATATATACTGTATATACAATTTCCTAACTCTGTAATATGCTTTGTTGAATATTCTGCAGTCATAGAGGAAGAAATATTTGTACTTTATAAGGGAACCTTCTGCATGAATTTTTTTTATATTTGTATACGTTAGGATACTATGTATTACAAGGGAGGATCACAAAACATCAGATATTGGATGGGGTCATATCAACAGGTGTTGGAAGCTTAGCCTTAAAGATGTGGAAATTCAAATTATTGGCAGTGTTGGCTTTGTTTGTACTTTCAATAACAATTTTTATGACAGGTTTCACAAGATTTAGCAAACTTGCTTTGATCTGATCGAGTAGTTATGTTGGCTCAGGTTCGACCACCTGTCCCAATCCCCGTCCCGACGGGTACAGGTGATTGACATTTGCCCTGGCTGTATATGCATGTACATACATACATACATACATACATACATACATACATACATACATACATACATACATACATACACACACACACACACACACACACACACACACACACACACACACACACACACACACACACACACACACACACACACATATATATATATATATATACATATACATATATATATATGTGTGTGTCACACACACACACACACACACACACACACACACACACACACACACACACACACACACACACACACACACACATATATATATATATATATATATATTATGATATCATGTCGTTTATGTAAAGTGAATATTTTTATTTTCAGTTGACTTTTCTCGCTCCTGGAACACCTTTAATGCTGAGTTAAAAAATATGCAATATAGAAACATTGCTACGACGAAATAATTTCATTTCAAATTTCTCAACTAAAAAGGTAAAAAATTTTTCAACTCTTTCGGTCCGTTGACACCATTTACATATATATTTTTCAAATTTTCCTGATGGTCACACTTTCTTTCTTATAGACGTACTTCTGACTAACATAAAACGAAAGTATTCAGCTGAAATCAAAGCTTTGTGCTGAAGAAGATGAAGCCGTCTTAGATGATTTATTTAGATGAGATAATTCACAGATATATTTTGACACCAGGTGATTCTAATCATGTGAGAAAAACTTACCGACAAAAAGAGGAATTGTTTGTTGAGTGTAGTTGGGAAGGCATATTGGAGGGTTTTAACTAAGAGGAACAGAAGAGGAAATGAGGAAGGGATTGGTGAAGAATATTGTGGATTTAGGAAAAGTAAGAGTTGGATCAGACTTTTGTGGTATGGCAGATATATGAGAAAGCTTTAGGAAAACGAAAGGATGTTTTTTGGGTATTTATGGATTTGGAAAATGTATATGACAAGGTAGACAGGATAGCACTGTGGGAGGTTTTGCAGATATGTGGGATTTAGAGAACCTGTTAAGGGCATTAAAGAGTTTTTGCGAGAGTAGTAGAGCCTGTGCTGGAAATGGAAGTGGAGAGAGCGAGTGGTTTGAGGTAGAGATGGGGCTTTGCTAGGGTTGTGTCATGTCGCCATGGCTGTTTAATGTGCACATGGATGAGGTGGTGCGGGGAATAAATGCGAACATAACGGGGAGGGGATTGAAGATGGTTAAAGAAAATTGAGAAAACAGGGAGGCGAACCAGATTGTGTTTGTTGATAACACTGCACTTCTGGCAGGGTCAGAGGTGGGATTAAGGGAGTTAGTGACAAAATTTGGGAGGGTATACGATAGGAGGGAATTGTAGGTAAATGTAGGTAAAAGTTGATGAGATGTACAAAGGGAGAGAATATCAGTGAGTTAGAAGTAAGTCTTAAAGGAGAGAGGCTGGAGAAATTGATTAGCTTTAGGTATTTGGGATCTCTTGTGACAGGAAAGGGAGGAGTAGAGGTGGAGGTAAACTGTAGATTGAGAGAAGCAAGTACATGCCTTAGGGGATTAAAAAAGGTCATGAGAAATAGGCATTCAGGAATGGATGCAGAGAGGAGACTATATGAAGGGGTGATTGTGCCGATGGCACTGTATGGGGCAGAGATTTGAAATTCTAGAGATGCAGGAAGGAAAAGTTTAAATGTGTTTGAGGTGAAATGTCTGAGATGTATGGTAGAGGGATACAACGTGGGATAGAGTCAGAAACGATGAGGTTAGGAGGAAATGAAAATCCATGTGAACAAGTTGCATAAACACGGCAAAGGAAACATGGACTGGAATTGAAGCGTTTATTCCTGACGATTTGTTTTTGAGAAAGTCAATAGACGAAACGTCAGGAATATACGCTTCACTTCCAGTCCATATTTCCTTTGCCGTGTTTATGCAAGTTAAGAGGAAAGTTGGGGTGGAAAAGGAGATGACAGATAGGGCTGGTGAAAGAGTATTGGGATGGTTTGGGCACATGGAATGAGTAAAGAAAAGTTAGTAAATGAGGTGTGGGAGGCATGGGTAGATAGAGTGAACTTGAGAGGACGACCGAGAAGGAGATGGATGAATGGTGTGAAAGGGACCTTGAGCAAGATGGGAACATAACATAAGAATAAATGAGACTGCAAGAGAGTATAAGGCCTACACTAGGTAGATCCGTATCCATTATCACCTGTCATCCCCATCCATAACGTTGTCTAATTGTTTTTTAAAACAACCGATATTTTCAGCGCTTACTACATGGTTACTAAGTTTATTCCATTCATGGACCACCCTATTAGTAAACCAATTCTTGCCTATTTCCTTTTTAAATCTAAATTTGCTCAGTTTATACCCATTACTGTGAATCCTGCCCTGTTGTTTTATTATGATGACCTTGTTTGCATCACCCTTCTTATAACCTTTGATCCACTTGAACACTTCTATCAGATCACCCCGCACTCTCCGTCTTTCCAGAGAGTGAAAGTTAAGGTGCTTAAGCCTCTCCTCGTAAGGCAAATTTCTGAGTCCATGTATCATTTTGGTCATTCTTCTCTGCACTGATTCTAGTGAATTTATGTCCATTCTGTAGGACGGAGACCAAAACTGTACCGCATAGTCAAGGATGGGTCTAACTATCGCTAGATAGAGTTTAATAATTACCTCTGCACTTCTATTCGTTACCGTCCTAGCAATGAATCCTAATGCGCTGTTAGCTTTATTTCTGGCGCTAATGCACTGCTTCCTGGTTTTAAGGTCCGGACTCACCAGAACTCCCAAGTCTCTCTCGCACTCAGATTTGTCTAAAAACGTGTTATCTAAGCTGTATCTATTTTCGGGGTTGTGTAGCCCTACGTTTAACACGCTACACTTAGAGATATTGAAGTTCATTTGCCATTTCACCGACCATGGGAATGTCTGTCGAACAAGGAAGAGAGAAGGCAGGAGATAGGGGTGAGTTGAGAACGGCTTTGTATAGATGATACTATCATGCAAGGAAGGATAGGGGTTGTGGTTGGAAGTACTTGGGTATGAATGATGTTTTGATCCTGCCTGAAAGGGGGTGGGGGTTCCGGTTAAGTTAAGTGGCCTTGCTGTGGATGTACTGTGTCTTGCTGCATTGCTTCTGTCTCCAGGACAGTGGGCGGGATACAGGGATGACCCGTCATCCATGAGGAGCTAAGATGAGAGGGAGGAAAGGGTGGTGGATGGGAGTGGAATAGGTGGGAGTGATTGCTTGCCTTCTGACTTGGATAACTCCCTTGTAAGGGAGGAAACAACCCTTTTTATATAGATAGCAATGCTAATAATAATAGTAGCAGTAATAGTAATGACAAATCGGATATATTAAGTATGATAATAATTAACAATGTCTTACAATAATTACCAAAACGAAAATATTTTGTCTATGAAACCCACCATCCAGTCCGTCCTCTTGCATCTCCTCCACTCCCGCCAGGGGCAGTGCCGGTGTAAGTGAGCGGAACAGCGGCGCCAAAGCGCATTTCAATAAAGACTTAACGACTAGAGCTCGCCCAGAGACAAGCAAAGTTGAACAAATCCTAGCTCAAATTGCTTCGCTTTGTGCTCATGCCGAGTGTCCTTAGGGTGTTTGTGCTTAGAGAAAAGGGTATATATATATATATATGTATATATATACATATATATATATATATATATATATATGTACACACACGCACACGCACACACACACGCACACAAACATAAACACACACACACGCACACACACACGCACACACACACACACACATACACACACACACACACACACACACACACACACACACACACACACACACACACACACACTCATATATTATATATATATATATATATATATATATATATATATATATACATACATATAATTTTTATATATACATCAGAGTTGTGTAAATTGTATATATATATATATATACATACATATATATATATATATATGTATATACACCAGTTAGAAATTTCCAAATTGTTTGTTGCTTACTAGGATAGCGGCAAAACCATATGTTCCTATTCCACTACCTCTCCTAGTTCTTTCTTCACCACTGCTTATTGTATCAAATAATTTTGTAATTTTTTTGTCCTATTTTAATTTCTTCTTTGCCCTAGCTCTGAAAATGTAAACATACTAAAGCGCTCTTATTCGTTAATTTATTCCTCCCGGTAGTTACTCCCTCTATCTCTTACTTTCTCATTCGTTAAATGTATGTGCGGACATATGAGTAAAAGCAGCAACGACTGCAACAACACTGTAGACGAGAAGCCAAACGCAGAGTATGGGATCCAATGTTACAACCTAAACATGGCACACAGTAAACACTTGCTTGACGAATATTTCCCCTATTTTTATTTCGGCTTTTTAT
>NC_134781.1:82376888-82381888 GCF_046742065.1 Oratosquilla oratoria
ATTGTGAGTTTCATAAACAACATCACAGGTAACAAATTTTAAAGTCTTCGTCTTTGTAGTAAGTTTTTCGACAAAACCCTTGTTTTTTTCAGAAGACAACGTGATCTTTTTTTACTTCCCGAAGAACCTGAGGGTCCCACAAAGAAAACTGAAAGGTCTTTGCCTTCGGGAAGCTTCTGAGGGTTCTGTACAGCTTTGACAAGCGGTTAAAAGAATTAACTATAATCTACAATGGCTTAGAAGAAATTTATTATATTTTGCTTCACTTGTCGCCAGGTGATTTTATTCATCTGTTCGTGATCCTTTGTGTAGAGAAAAAGGGGAACAACGACACTTGCTGAACAAATAAGTAGATAAATAAATAAACAAATATTTTTGTAAATGAATAAATAAATAAATATTTTTTAAAAGAATGAATGAATAAATAAACAAATACACAAAATAGATAAATAGATAAATAAATAAACAAATAAATAAATAAATAAACAAATAAATGAATAGTAAATAAATAAATAGGTAAATGAATGAATAAAGAAACGAATGAACAGGGAAATAAATTGATAAACAAGTAAATAGGTAAATAAATGAATAAATAAACAAATATATATGTATATATATATATATGTATATATATATATATATATACTTGTATATATATATTTATATATATACATATATATATATATATATATATATATATATATATATAAATAACACAAATACATAAATTAGTAAATAGATATATTGTCTTACGTTAGCCAGAATTAACTTTCTAAAGATCCTCCCTGTTTCCCTGAGGTTAATGTCGAGTTAGATGCTTGTTGCACTCATAATGAATGAGGTCACTTGCGAACTCGCCTTGCACAAGGTGCTACCTGTCACCCGCCTGGTCAAGCCTCCAAAGATGATCTAATTATACCTTCAATTCTGTGACGCGACCTCCAAAATTCGGAAATTTGCCAATATTCGGAAGGGAGTTTTTTTTTTTTCCAAAATTCCGAAGAGGTAGTTCTCTTTACCGGGAGTCTAGTATAAGGACATAAATCCCTCGATTTAGGGTTCTATCAAGAATGGGCGAAGGATAAAAAGGTTCGTCGAGTCAGAAGGAGCACACGCTAGGAGACTCTTAGCTGCTGCCGGGCCCCTCCAACACCCGCGAAGTTGATCAAGAGAAACCTGGGATTGAAATTGAAGGAGAAATCCATAGAGTTCAGAAGGACGGAATGATAATAGAATCTAAAAATTACCAATAGATATGTATATGTACATATATATATATATATACATGCATATGTATGTAAATATATATATATAAATATATATATATACATATATATGTATATATACATACATATGTATGTAAATATATATATATATATATATATATATATATACATGTATATATATATGTATATATATATATATATATGTATATATATATGCATATAAATATATATATATATATATATGTATATATATATATATGTATGTAAATACATACATATATATATATATACATACATATATATATATACATGTATATATATATATATATATATATATATATATATGTTGTTGAAGGTGGAGAAAGAAGTCACGGGTCTAGTTCCGAGTTACTGAGTTTATTGCTGACCGGTTTCGCTCTATGCTTCTGAAGAAGCATAGAGCGAAATCGGTCAGGAATAAACTCAGGAACTTGGAACTAGACCCGTGTCTTCATTTTCCACCTTCGTCAACTTATCACAATACATACAATATATATATATATATATATATATATATATATATATATATATATATAATATAATATATATATATATTATAGATACATATATATATATATATATATATATATATATATATACACATATATATGTGTATGTATATGTATGTATGTATGTATGTATATTCTTTAAGTGGGGACTAGTTTCCAATAATGAAATAATGCTACGTGACTCTGAACCGTAGGGGCGTCAGTAAAGTCCTTCAAATACTGACTACATACTACATACAGTCAATATTTCATATGTTGAGAGGTAGTGAAACTGAGGAGCCTACGCCAGGAGGCTCTGAATAGCTGCGGCCGAAGCCGCCACCTTTGCCCTATTATGCCGTTCAGAGGCTGTTGGGGGTAGCAAACAAGCAGTCACTGTTGGGAATCTGATGAAAGTGCGGGATTCGAACCCATAACTAAGTGAATGTGAGGCCAACACAGAGTAACAAGGATCAACTGTTCACAGTCTGATAGCACACAAACCAACACAGATGACCACTTGCTGGTGTAGTGGTAACGAGCGCACCTGCTAATTAAGCTGTCTTGAGGCCAGTTCCCATGCAAGGCTTAAAGCATTATAGCACTGTAAGTCAAACCAGTTCCCTTGGGCAGAGAGTTGGTGTGCGCGCGCGCGTGTGTGTGTGTGCATGTGCATATATATGTGTGTGAGTGCGCGCGCGTGTTTATGTGCATGTGTGTGTATGTATGTGTGTGTGTGTGTGCGCGCGCATGTGTGTGTGCACGCGCTCGCGCGCAAGGTCCCAGCATTTCTTATAAATCAAAGCCATCTATGGACTCTGAGCTCTCTTCCGGGAACCGGGAAGGTAATAACTGCTGATCACGATTCTAGCACGTGATCCCCGGAAACTTGTGCTTTCTTTGCAGACTGAGTCTCTTTATCTCTTCCTTCCAGAGTCTTCGGAGTACTGAACTCCACAAAGTCCGCTAAGGCGATTTCTCTAATCACTTAATACACGAAGAGTCCTTCAATGGTTAATCTTCTTGAAGAAATTGACCTTAAATGGATTTTTTTTTTGTCAAAGGCATCTGGTGCTCCGTTTAGAACGAAACATGCCTCTCAAGTTAATAATAAAAAAGGGGGATGTTAGGTTAGGTTAGGTTAGGTTAGGCTAGGCTAGGCTAGGTTAGGTTAGGTTAAGTAAGGTTAGGTTAGGTTAGGTTAAGTTATGCTAGATTAGGTTAGATTAGGTTAGGTTAAGTTAGATTAGCTTAAGTTATGCTAGATTGGTTAGATTAGGTTAGGTTAGGATAGGTTAGGTTAGTTTAGATTAGTTTATGTTAGGTTAGCTTAGGCTAGGTTAGGTAGGGCTAGGTTAGGTTAGGTTAGTTTTTTCTTTAGAAATTTTTTGAGACTTTTTGATATTTAGTCTGTTCCAAATAGTCTAAATGATATATAAGTGAAACAAAATCAGCAAGTTAACGTAACAAAGTATGAATTCCTATCCAAGTAAAGAACCACAGACAAAACAAAGAAGAAGGTTGAAGATTTTCTTTGACAAATTGTTGACTTTTAATGCTAATCTAAGCCCAACACTAAGCTTCTACAAGAGCATAGAAATATGTCATAAGAAAATGAAGGTATAAAACACATAATAGAAATGACACGCTCAAACACACAAAACTCCAAGGTTGAAGATTTTCTTTGATAAATCATTGACTTTTAATACTAATTTAAGCTCAACACAAGGCTTTTAAAAGAGCACAAAATAAAAGAGGCAAAGGAAAATCAAGATAAAAACATATAAGAAATGACACACACAAACACATACAGAACCCGAAGGTTGAAGATTTTCTTTGACAAATTGTTGACTTTTAAAACTAATTTAAGCCCAACACACGACTTCTAAAAGAGCACAAAAACAAAAGAAACATAAGAAAATCAAGATAAGAATCATATATGAAAATGACACACTCAAACACACACAGAACTCCAAAGACACACTCGCAAAGGCGGAAATGAACTCAAGGATCGACCCTGATACCTGAGTCGAGGAATTGTTTTCATTCCCTAATTAGAAACAGGCTAAAAATGATTAGTTGGCATCCAATATTGTAGAGAGAGTCCTTGTTTCGTAAAGAGAAAAAACCTACTCGTTTTAATTGTAGTTCTAATTGAAGAAAATGGAGGGAGACAGTCCAACATCTGGCTGAAGAGTCTTAAAAAAAAAAAAAAAAAAAAAAATCACTTTCAGGCAACGTCTGCAGCTGATCGTTTGGAGAGGTTACCAAACAGTTTAATCCTTTCCATCCCCGTTGAAGCAGAACATAGGGCAACGAGTGTACGAGGTTAGTATAGAAAGAAAAAAAAAGAAAAAGAATGAAAGAAGAATGTGTGTGTGCATGGAGAGATAGCAGACCATAGTGAAGGCGTTTTTCTTGTTACATGACAGAAGAAAGCGAAAGATGAGGAAGAGGAGGAGGAGGAGGAGGAAGAGGACGAGAGAGTGGAGAATGAGGAAGATGATGGGGATAAGGAGGAAGAGGAGGAGGAGGAATAGGAGGAGGGATAATAGTGAGATAGAAACAACCAGGAGATATGTAAAAAAAAGAGAAGAAATCGAGAGAAGTTTTCACCTTATATTTGATAACACCCTTTTGAAAGGAGCAACGAAAATACTCCTCACCGTATCAAAAGTCATCATAGCTCTTCTTTAAGGTCAACCCTACCACAACATCTCCCCTTCCCTATCAGCCTTGAGGCCTCATCACCTATACCTCTGCCTCTAATAGAGGCATAAAACAGCGACGTAAGGCCTCGGAGGCGGCAGACTATTGAGGACCTCCTCGGAGATTAGTTGCAGTGGACATACTCAAGTTTTAACGACATCGTAAAGACGAAGAGAGATCGGGAACTTAGGACCCTCTCCAAGGCGCCGAAGACCCCTTTCGTTCTTATGGGGAGGTTCTGCAAGACCAGAAGCCCTCTCCAAGACACCGAAAATACCTTTCGTTCATATGGGGGAGGTTCTGCAAGACCAGAAGCCCTCTCCACGACGCCGAAGACCCCTTTCTTTCTTATGGGGGAGGTTCTGCAAAACCAGAAGCCCTCTCCAAGAAGTCGAAGACCCCTTTCGTTCTTATGGGGGAGGTTCTGCAAGACCAGAAGCCCTCTCCAAGACGCCGAAGACCCCTTTCGTTCTTATGAGGGAGGTTCTGCAAGACCAGAAGCCCTCTCCAAGACGCCGAAGACCCCTTTCGTTCTTAT
>NC_134781.1:82384388-82389388 GCF_046742065.1 Oratosquilla oratoria
ATAACTTTTCTAGCTAACGGGCCTTCTGTCCACAGGGTGTCTGAGTATAGGGATCGACCCCAAGCTGAGGCGTGAATAACGGTACCTAAAATATTTTGTATTTTTTCATATTTGTATATACTTTACCACAGGGTTCTTTGTAAAAAAATCGAAAACGATCCCCATGGTGTATTGGTGCCATACAAACCCAACTTTCGTTTTTGTAAGCGTTAATAGAATTTTGGTTAAAAAAAAGGTATTATATGCTTTTCACTGCTCAACTAGATAATATATATTTGCATAGATCCAATACATCGTGTGTCAGGTTCACGTATTTGCTACTGTACATCACAAAGCCTTTTGCAAAACCAAAGACCCAAGTAACACACGAAAGAATGATTTAGTACTACATATCGAAGAAAAAAAACAACAACAAGAAAATAAACGAGGTAGCAATTTCAGCGAGTATTGGAAATTAATTAGTTTGTATTATGAGAGAGCTGAGATCTGGGTTTACAGATGATAGCTAATTGGGGTAGTTTCAGATAATTAAGTCCACAGGAAGGAGCAGGAAGTTAAGATGGTTACAATAACAGCTGATCGTGACGATCTTGGAATAGTCCTAGTTCCTGGAAGCATTAAAAAAAAAAAAAAATCAATAAACAAATAAATAGAATAAATAAATAGATAAATAAATAAATAAATAAATAAAATAAAATAAAATAAAATAAAATAAAATAATTGTCTGTTATTGAAAGGAAAGATAATTAGATGAAGATAGATATAATATGAAGACTGACTGGAAGCATCTAATAAAATATGTAAATAAATAAATATAATAAAATAATTGTCTGTTATTGAAAGGAAAGATAATTAGACGAAGAAAGATATAATATGAAGAGACTGACGGTGCCCCGAGAGCAGAGGACTTTGTAGCGAGGAATTTAATGAACCATACCCTTGGTCCGACTCGCTGGCGGTATGGTTTGTACTGCCTTCACCCCGACCTCCGCCGCAAACAATGACGCTCTAATTCGCATCCAAGATGAATAGTGTCATGATAACTAAAAACAAATAATATATTCATTTCATTAAAATGAAAGTTCTTTTTCTTGTGATAACGTTGTTGTTATTATGGAATGCAATTTACTAGCGCTTCTGATCTTGTGTTGAAATATATGAAAGGAGATGTGCTTTTAGTAACGTTTTAGGTTACCATGTAATTTGATTTGTAAAATAAAATTTTCCAAGAATAGTCTGTTCCTGGATATTTTTTGTCCTCTTCTACTACTACTACTACTACTACTACTACTACTACTACTACTACTACTACTACTACTACTACTACTACTACTACTACTACTACTAAAAAAAGAAAAAAGTGGGCAAGGAGCAGGGATGACCCGTCATCCAGGTGCTCAGATGAGAGGGAGGGTGGGAGGGGTGTGGAGTGTATTTAGGGATGAAATGGGTGGGAGTGTTTTTATGCCTTTCCCTTTTTGGCTACCTCCCTTGAAAGGGGGAAAATGCCTTGGTATATGTATGTATATGTATGTATATATATATAAATATATACATATATATATATATATATATATATATATATATATATATAGATATATATATATATATATATAGATATTGTATATATATATATCAACATGAAAGTTATCGGAAAACTTGCTGATAATATCATGAATTAGGATTTTAGAAAATGAAAAATAAAAATGTGTTCATAAACGAATGGGAAAAACAAATAGAATTATAAATAACAAAATAATATTTGTTTGAATAAAACAATTATTGTATTGGAACAAATATTAGCTTAGGATATTTTAATAATTCGTCAGTAATAACCAGCCCTTCCCACCTAGATATACACCAAACGGTCTCCTGTCGGCATGCTCCGCCTTTGTAATCCTTTGTAATCCTTTGCTTCTGTCTTATAGGACACTATATCACCGAAGAGTCATAGAGAAGGTGGTCAAAGAGGGGTATGGCAGCTTAGGTTAGGTTAGGTTAGGTTAGGTTAGGTTAGGTTAGGTTAGATTAGGTCAGGCCAGGTTGGGTTGGGTTAGGTTAGGTTAGGTTAGGTTAGGTTAGGTTAGGTTAGGCTAGGCTAGGTTAGGTTAGGTTAGGTTAGGTTAGGTTAGGCTAGGTTAGGTTAGGTTAGGTTAGGTTAGGCTAGGTTAGGCTAGGTTAGGTTATGCTAGGTTAGGTCATGTTAAACTAGGTTAGGTTAGGTTAGATTAGGTTAGTTTAGGTTAAGTTAGGTTAGGTTAGAATAGGTTAGGTCAGGTTGGGTTAAGTTACGTTAGGTTAGGTTAGGCTAGGTTAGGTTAGGTTAGGTTAGGCTAGGCTAGGCTAGGTTAGGTTAGGTTAGGTTAGGTTAGATTAGACTAGGTTAGGCTAAGTTATATTTGGTTAAACTAGGTTAGGTTAGATTAGGTTAGATTAGGTTAGGTTAAACTAGGTTAAGTTAGGTTAGATTAGATTAGATTAGGTTAGGTTAGGTTAGGTTAGTTTAGTTTAGTTTAGGTTAGGTTAGATTAAGTTAGGTTAGGTTTGTTTAGGTTAGGTTGGATTAGGTTAGATTAAGCTAGATTAGGTTAGGTTAGGTTAAGTTAGGTTAAGTTGGTTGCTACAAACTGTAGTTTACTAGTGTGTCTGTCCTTATAGACAATCTCAGAACGGAAGGAAAACAAAGATTGAGCAAATGGTCAGCACTGTTATGGGTGATGATTAGTCTTCAATCATATAACAATACCACGTTACTCTGGTCCGTAAGGACATCACTAAAGCTCCTAAAATATCGACTACACAAAAGACGCAATTAATGCCCCATATCCCAGGGTCGTTGCATGTGGGGGTGGGGGTGGGGGTGGGGGAGGGCGGGGTTAAACAAGAACGCTACAAACTTCCTTAATTACTCTCATCAATTAAGCGGAATCGTTTAACTTGTTAACTCTCTCCCTTGAACAACTTAACCCTCATAGACACACCTGAAGTTAATTACTGGCTTTACAGGCTAGATAGAGGTTTATTGTCATTCATACATTTAGCCTTCTTATATTGAATTCTTGTCTCAGAATTCCCCAATCACATCTGCAAATTCATCAAATTAATATTCAATTCCTAATCCTTTGGTTTACACTGTTGAGATTAGAAAATTTAAGTTAATTTCTTAGTCCTTGGCGAAAGAAGGCACGCCCCCTTTTTGATTCTGGCCAATCACAGTCACGCATACTTTCTACCTAATCTACTTTATTTAGATCCTATTAAGGAATAAAAAGAACGAGATGTGTTTCTCCAATAGTATGGAAATCCGCCTTTCTTTGAACATAAGAACAAAAGAACATAAAAATGAAGGAGACTGCAAGAGACCATAAGGCCTACACTAGGCAGCTCCGTATTACCTTGAGTCAATATAAAATTTCTTACAACAATTCTTTTATCATAAGAAAGACGTTTGATGAAAAATATAATAAAAACTTAAAAACGAAGAACATGTTTGTACAGTTCTGATCCTGGGTCGGGTTTGGGTGTTCGCAATAACAAAGTAGATAAATTAATTGATAAATAAAGAAGAGAATAGATAAATAGATAGGGAAATTAATAAGTAAAGAAACGCACAAATAAATAAATAAATAGATAAATAAATAATAAAATAAATGAATAAACAAATTAACAAAAATATGTAAATAAGCAAACAGATAAAAATAAATGAATGAATTAATAGTAAAATAAATGAATAAATAAATTAATAAAAACAGATAAATGAACAAACAAAAAATAGATAAACAAATAAATGAATGAATGAATAAATAATAAACATATAATAAATAAATGAATAGATAATTAGATAAATAAATCGATAAACAAACAATAAATGAATGAATAGATAAATCAATATTTATACGAATAAATGAATAAAGGAACAAAATGAATAAAAAACGGAAAAATAGATAAATACAGTGAATAGATAGAGAACTAGATGAATAGATCAAAATAAATAAAAACAAACAAATAAGCAACTAAACATGTAAACAAGCAAGACGATAAACAAACAAATAATTGAAAAAATAAATGAATACATGACCTGCACACATAAGGAATTCATCCTTCATGGCCCACTGCAGGACCTCTCGCAACAAAAGACACAACGACAACAGGGAACCACAATACTAAAGGTCCCCTCTCCTCCCCCTCCCACTCTCTTCTCCTCCTCCCCCTCCCCTCTCCTCCTCCCCCACTCTCATTCTCTCCCCCTTCTCCTCCGCCTTTCTCCCTCCCCTCTCCCTCCCCCTTTCCCTCTCATATCCCCTCCAACTCTCCTCTTCCTCTCTCTCCTCCCCTCCCCTTCTCCTCCCCCTCCTCTTCTCTCTCCTCCTCTCCACTTTCTCCCCTCCCTCTCGCATATCCCTTCCCCCTCTCCTCCTCCTCCCCATTTCCCCCTTCCCCCTCCCCTTCCCCCTCCCCTCCCCTTTCACCCATCCCCTCCCCATTTTCCTTTTTCCCCTTCCGCTCCCCTTTCACTCTCCTCCCTCTCCCCCTCTCTCCTCCCTTTCCTCTCCCCTCTCTCCTCCCTTTCCTCTCCCCTCTCCCCCTCCCTTTCCTCTCCCCTCTCCCCTCCCTTTCCTCTCCCGTCTGTCCTCCCTTTCCTCTCCCCTCTCTCCTCCCTTTCCTCTCCCCTTCCCTTTCCCCCCTTCCCCCTCCCCCTCTCCCCTTTTCCCCTTCCCCTCCCCCCTTTCCCCTTCTCCCCCTTTCCCCTTCTCCCCCTCCCCCTTTCCCCCTTTCCCCCTCCCCTCCCCCCCCCTCCCCCCTCCCTTCCCCCCTCCCTCTTCTCTCCCCCCCCCCCCCTTCCCCCCCCCTTCCCCTTTTCCCCCTTTCCCCCCCCTTCCCCCTTCCCCCTCCCCCTTTCCCCCTCCCCCCCCCCCCCTTCCCCCTCCCCCCTCCATCCTCCCCCCTCCCCTCTCTTTCCCTTTTCCCCTTTCCCCCTCCCCCTTTCTTCCTTTCCCCCT
>NC_134781.1:82391888-82396888 GCF_046742065.1 Oratosquilla oratoria
GAGGAGGATGAAGAGAAGGAGGAGGGGAAAGAAGAAGAAAGGGATGATGATGACCATGATAATGGAGAAGAGGAAGAGAAGGAGGAGGAGGAAGAGGAAGAAGAAAAAAAGAGGAAAGTGATGATGATGACCATGATAATGGAGAAGAGGAAGAGGAGGAGGAGGAGGAAGAGGAGGGAAAAACAATGATAATGGAGAAGAGGAGGAGGAGGAGGAGGAAGGAAAAGAAGAGGAAAGGGATGATGATGACCATGATAATGGAGAAGAGGAAGAGGAGGAGGAAGGAAAAGAAGAGGAAAGGGATGATGATGACCATGATAATGGAGAAGAGGAAGAGGAGGAGGAAGAGGAGGAGGAGGAGGAGGAGGAGGAAAAGAAAGAAAAAACAATGATAATGGAGAAGAGGAAGAGGAGGAGGAAGGGAAAGAAGAGGAAAGGGATCATGATGACCATGATAATGGAGAAGAGGAGGAGGAAGAGGAGGAGGAGGAGGAGGAGGAGGAAAAGAAAGAAAAAAACAATGATAATGGAGAAGAGGAAGAGGAGGAGGAAGGGAAAGAAGAGGAAAGGGATGATGATGACCATAATAATGGAGAAGAGGAAGAGGAAGAAGAGGAAGAGGAAAAGGAGGAGAAGGAGGAGGAGGAGGAGGAGGAGGAGGAGGAGGAAAGGGATAATGATGATAATGATGAAGGGGAAAAGGAAGAGGAGGAGGAAGGAAAAAAGGAGGAAAGAGATGCTAAAGACAATGATAACGGAGAAGAAGAGGAGGAAGAAGAAGAAGAAGAAGAAGAAGAGAAGAAGAAGAAGAAGAAGAGAAGGAGGAGAAGAACGGGGAGGAGAAAGAGAAAGACGAATATAAAAGAGGAGAAGGATGATGCTGATAGACGGGGAGAAAGATGAGGAATATGAGAAAGACGAATAAAAAAGAGGAGTAGGAGGAAGAAGAGGAGGGGGAGGAGAAAGAGTAAGGCAAAGAAAAGGAGAAGGAAGAGAAGGTGAAAGTGAGAAGGAAAAATGATAGGAAAAAGAGGAGAAGGAAGAGGTGGAGGAGAAAGAGGAAGAGAAGTAGGATGAAAAAAGAAGAGGGGGAGAAGGAGGAGAATGAAGAGGAAGAAGAGGGAGAAAGAGGAAGAGGAAAAGGAGGAAGAGAAAAAGGAGGGTGAAAGAAGAGATGGAGGAGAAGGAAGAGGAGGAGAAGGAACACAAAGGAACACAAAGGAAGAACAAACAACAGCAGGCCTACTGGCCCTAACGAGGCTGTTTGTGTTTACTATACTAAGCTACAATTAAGAAAACAGGGTAACTAGGCGATAGAAGATGAACTAACACTACTGCTACCACTATCCTATCCAATTACAATTAAATGCCGGGGTGTCAGATCTTTTATTACAAGGGATAATATTTTATTTGCGGATTAGAGTCTAAGTATTTATCTAGGTGATTTTTAAATGTTGTTATTGTGTTACTTTCAACGACAGTGGAAGGTAACGAATTCCACACATTAATAACCTGGTTAAAGAAGAAATGCTTACTTTCATTCGAAGAAAATCTTTTACCAATTACTTTAAAATCGTGACGTCCTCTTGTATTTGATTGGTCTAATAAGAAGTAATCTTCGACATTGATGTTGTCAAAGCCTTTGAACATTTTAAAAACCTCGATTAAATCTCCTCGCATTCTCCTTTTTGAAAGTGAGAATAAATTTAGACTTTTAAGTCTTTCTTCATGCGGCAGATTTCTCAGCCTTGGTATCATTTTGGTCATTCTACGTTGCACTCTTTCTTATTTATTAATATCTTTCTGGTAGAAAGGGGACCAAAGTAATTGGTTTAGCTATATTTTTTCTGATTTATTTTCGAAGACTCTTCAAAAAGCCAACCAATTTATTTGCTGTTTTAACAACTTCTGAGCAATGTTGACTTGGCTTCAAGTCATTTGATATTAAAACTCCTGGATCTTTTTCTTTAGCTACTGAATCCAGTATTACGCCATTCATCTGGTATTGGATGTGATAATTGTTACTTCCAATGTGTCTGACTTTACATTTGTTAACGTTAGATTTCATTTGCCACTTGCTTGCCCGGCTTGATAATCTGTCTAGATCGGATTGCAAATTTTCTTTCTCTTTGGTGGTTGTTACTTTACCGGTAATTTTTGTGTCATCAGCAAGTTTTTGATACTTTGCAGAGGAGGACGTCGTCTAGATCTTTTACATATATTAAGAACAAAACGGGTCCCAAAACTGATCCTTGCAGTACACCACTTTTAACGTCGAGCCAGCTAGATGAGGCCCCGTTAATTACAACACTCTGTTTTCGATCAGAGAGCCAATCTTTAATCCAGTTGTGGATATTACCAGAAATACTGTGTGTTTTTAATTATCTATGGGGAAATTTAAGGAAGAGGAGGAGAAGGAAGAAGATGATGATGATGAGGAGGAAAAAGAAGAGAATGAGGAGTTTTTGCAGTTCTTTTTCTCGATTATATTCATAAGAGGAAGAATCAGAGGAGAAGGAAGAAGAGGAGAAGGAAGAGGAGGAGGAGGAGAAGGAGAAGAAGGAAGAGGAGGAGGAGGAGGAGGAAGAAGAATAGGAGCTATTGCAATTGTCTTCTTCGATCATAGTCAGAATTACGCTTAACTTACATCAAAAGTTGAGGCGATCGGCTCACACCATGAGACGCTTAGCTTCAGAAAAACCCATTATCTACACTCTGTCCTCTTGCGTAGCATGAAGATCCCCGCTCAATCCCCAACGGCTATTGCTGACTGCCACTTGCCCAGGCTATCTAGGCCTATTGGGTCAAGGTGACTCGAGAAGACAGTTCCCTAGGGCTAGCCTTCTAAGTGGCATTTTTTTTTTTTTTTTTTACTTTTTTTTTTACTCGTAGTAATGGATTTTAATTGGAAAAAATTAGGTTCAAGAAGGAAATAGGCAGGAACTGGTTGGCAATCTGAGTGGTTAACGAGCTAAATAGACTTAGTTAACTATGTAGTGACCACTGCAACTATCAGTTGTTTAAAAAAAAAGTTAGATAACTTTATGGAGAAGGATAATTGGTGGGAAAGGACATGGAACTGCTTAGTGTAGATCTTCTGGTCTCTTGCAGTCTTCTTTATTCTTATGTTCTTAAATATATTTTATTTTTTATTTTTTGAAACATACGGACAAAAAAAATGGGGGAAAATTAAACTTAAAAAAAGATAGAGAGAGAGAGAGAGAGAGAGAGAGAGAGAGAGAGAGAGTGAGTGAGTGAGTGAGTGAGTGAGTGAGTGAGTGAGTGAGTGAGTGAGTGAGTGAGTGAATGAGTGAGTGAGTGAGTGACTGAGAGAGAGAGAGAGAGAGAGAGAGAGAGAGAGAGAGAGAGAGAGAGAAAGAGAAACAGAAAGAGAGAGCGAGAAAGAGAGAAAGAAAGAGAAACAGAAAGAGAGAGCGAGAGAGTTTGATGGCAGCGAAGGTGGTCGCGGTCTACAGCACCTTTGGCAAGGAAGAAGGATGACGTCACCGCGGCGAAGAAGCAGAAGAAGAAGAAGAAGAAGAAGAAGCGTGGGGGGGGGGGGCGAGGTGGCCGCCGAAGTATATTGGCTCTTTCCGATGCGATCGCCGCCATTCCTTCCGTGCCATTGGTCGGGGATTACTTCGCGGCCGAAGGGCCGATTACGACTTCGGCAAGGCAAGCGAGGTCTTGGGCCAAAAACTGAAAACCAGGTTACCTCGAGGTTGCTGAAGGTTCTGAGCTCACTGAAGTCATTACAGGTGGCTGTTCAACATGTTCAGCGTGACGCCAATCACCTGAAACCAGGTCCTGAAAGAGGGGAGTTCTCCTTGCTGAATGCTGATGTGCTGAAGTCGTTACAGGTGGCTGTTCAACATGTTCAGCGTGACGCCAATCACCTGAAACCAGGTCCTGAAAGAGGGGAGTTCTCCTTGCTGAATGCTGATGTGCTGAAGTCGTTACAGGTGGCTGTTCAACATGTTCATTGTGACGCCAATCACCTGAAACCAGGTCCTGAAAGATGGGAGCTCTCTTTGCTGAAGGTTCTGAGCTCGCTGAAGTCGTTACAGGTGGCTGTTCAACATGTTCATTGTGACGCCAATCACCTGAAACCAGGTCCTGAAAGATGGGAGCTCTCTTTGCTGAATGCTGATGTGCTGAAGTTGTTACAAGTGGTTGCTGAACATCTTCGGCATTACATCCACGGAAATCGTTCTTGTTCAAGTGGGTGTTTGACCTTAGGTCAATATATTCCTTGCTGATTCGAACATACGACAGCAAGGATTTACAAGAGGTATATGTCTCTCTGCTCGCCTTCAGCTGAATAAAATCATCTGGCGACAAACAAGTTAAAGGTAACTTTAATCGAGATGGATTTTTTTTTAACGAGGTGGAGTTGGAAGGGGGAGGGGTGAAGCAAGGTCTCCGAGATTTATAAAATCGTTTACTGATAGACAAGGCAATTCCTTAATATATTAGGCAATAAATGATCTGCCAGTTCCGGAAAAGAAAAGAAAAGCAGAAAAAATTAGCTCATTATCAAAGCTGGAATTGGTTATTGTCGAATCAGAACCTGTGAGACAGTTTTCTATATGTATGTATACGTATCTATGTACATATACATACATGCATACGTGCATACATATATGAATACACACACACACACACACACACACACACACACACACACACACACACACACACACACACACACACACACACACACACATATATATATATATATATATGTATATACTGTATATATATATATACATATATATATATGTATATATGTATATATATATATATATATACATACATATTTGTATATATATGTATATATATCTTATGATGCTTTTTGATCCCCCCAAGGCATTTACTTGCTTCTCTCAATCTACAATTTACCTCCACCTCCACTCCTCCCTTTCCTGCCACATGCGACCCCAAATACCTAAAGCTATCCACTTCCTCCAGCCTCTCTCCTTTAAGATTTACTTCCAAAT
>NC_134781.1:82401888-82404388 GCF_046742065.1 Oratosquilla oratoria
GGATACGGATTCACGGTAGGACAAGAAGGATGAAGAGGATAAGGTTGAGATGGATGAGGGTGACTATTAGGATGAGTAGAGTGAGATGGATTTAGAGCATAAGGAAGATATGAACGACAAAACGGATGAAGAGCATAAAGAGGATGAGGATGATAAAGATGAGGTGGATGAGAATAACATTATGGATGACGACAAGGATGAAAGAGTAGAGGAGTAAGAAAGGATGAGGATGACGTGGATAAGGATGACATTGGCAACGACGAATAAAAAGCGAAAAAGGAAGAAGAAACGAAGGAAGGCAGGAGGACAAAGAAGAGGAAGAGCAGAAGAGAAAAGAGAGAAAAAAGGAGAGAGAGAGAGAGAGAGAGAGAGAGAGAGAGAGAGAGAGAGAGAGAGAGAGAGAGAGAGAGAGAGAGAGAGAGAGAGAGAGAGAGAGAGAGAGCGAGAAATAGATAGATAGATAGATAGAGAGAGAGAAAGAGAAAGAGACCATACAAATAATTTATTAAAATTCCCTTACAGTATCCCAGTATCCTCTCCCGATATAATATGTCGTCCTGTTTTAGTGTCATCCACAAACCTGCCAACATCACTATCAACTCCACTATACAAATAGTTTATACACATAACGAACAACAAGGGATCCAAAACCAAGCCCTGGGGAACTCCACTAGTAACACTACGTCATTTGGATTTTATACCGTTAACAGTAACCTACGTTTTTG
Source organism: Oratosquilla oratoria (assembly GCF_046742065.1). Classification (NCBI taxonomy): domain Eukaryota; kingdom Metazoa; phylum Arthropoda; class Malacostraca; order Stomatopoda; family Squillidae; genus Oratosquilla; species Oratosquilla oratoria. The sequence continues at coordinate 82,402,614 of NC_134781.1, forward strand.
TCACTAATTCATACTCTTATCCTTTCAGACCATTTTTTTACTATGCCATGGGACTTGATTTTATTTAGTAGTTTCTGATAGAGCACCTTGTCGAGCGCTTAACTAAAGTTGAGCTATATAGTACCGTAACTCTCATTCCTGAGTTCATGTAAGTTTTCTCATCTACACATCTTCATCCTATTCTCCTTTTACATTCCGGTCATCCTCTTTATTTTCTTTTTCGTCTTCGTATTCTTTGTTCTCCTCGTATTTAATGTCTTCTCCGTGATTCGTGTCTTCCTCTTCTTCTTCTTCTTCATCATCCTCTTCCTCTTCTTTTTCGGCTTATTCATAATGTTATAATCATTACTATGATAATTATTATTGTTATTGTTATTGTTATTTCTATTTATTATTATTATTATTATTATTATTATTATCATTTATCATTATTATTATTATTACTATTATTATCATCCTCATTATCATTCTCATTCTCATTATCATATCATCATATATATATCATATCATGTATCATATATATCAAATTATATATATATATATCACCATATATATCATCATATATATCATCATATATCATATATCATCATATATCATATCATATATCATTATATGATCATATCATCATCATTATCATTATTATTACTATTACGATGATCATCATTATCATTATTCTTATTGTTATTATAATTTTTATTATTGTTATTCGTCTTATATTTTTTTTAATTTTCTTCCTTTTATTCATCTTTGTGATTTTGTAATATTTTTTCTCTCCTTTTATCATCTTCTATTCTTTTTATTTGTGTGTGGCATCGTCATCTTTATCTTTGTCCTTTAATACTCTTAACACTGGCCTCGTCTGGATTCTGGTCCCAAACCAGAACTCTCCCCTCCTCCCCTCTCCCCTCTCCCCTCTCCCCTCCTCCCCTCCTCCCCTTTTCCTTCACCCTCCCCCCACTTTGTTTATCCAACCACGCAGAAGACACGGAGGGGGGAGGGGGAGGGGGAGGGGTAAGAACGAAAAAAGAAGAAGAAGAAACTGAAAAGAGGGACACAAGGCAGGTTATTGTGTTGGGCGTAGGCTCTAAGGAATTTAGGCTTCAAGAGAATTTAGGCTTCAAGGGAATTTAGGCTTCAGGGCTGAATGCATGAGGAGGAGGGCTAATATATGCATCGGCTGGTGTGCACAGTTCCTCGGAAAAAGTCTATTGGCAAGTCAGACGAAGAAGAGCTTAAATGAACACTGATATGGCATTACCAAAATAGTAAGTGATCAATAGAATGGCAACACAAGAATTATGAATGATCACTGATATGGCAATACCGACATAGTGAATGAACGCTGATATGGCAACGCAGATAAAATGAATGACCACTGATATGGCAACACCAGTTTTTGAGAATGATTTCTAATATGGCAAAAGTGGCATAGAGAATAGACACTGAGATTGTGACAGCGATATAATAGGAACCGATATGTCAATACCGATATAGTGAATGACCACAAATATGGCAACATCGACATATTGAATGATCACAGATATGGCAACACCGACACGGGCTGACCAAAACGGGGACGCAGTCTACTCATACCTACGATGTGACAAATACTATGATAATCTTCATATAACTTACTAATTCCTGTAGTAATGTATTTTCTTGACTTGGAAAAAGATTCTATCTCTTCCCAATAAAAGCGAATAAATGAACGAATAAATAATTAAATAGATAAACGAATAAATAAAAAAATAAATGAATAAGTAAAAAGATAGGGA
>NC_134781.1:82411888-82429271 GCF_046742065.1 Oratosquilla oratoria
GTAGTAGTAGTAGTAGTAGTAGTAGTAGTAGTAGTAGTAGCAGTAGTAGTAGTAGTAGTAGTAGTAGTAGTAGTAGATGGTATTCAAAACGCTAGCTTCCAGAAGTCTTGAGGTGTTATGTGATATTTACGCAATTTCTTCTTCCAGCGCTAGGAAGACCTGAAGTAGCAGAAGTAGAAGGTTTTGCAGTAGTTGTAGTAGCAGCAGAGGTAGTAGTAATAGTAATAGTAGTGGTAGTAGTAGTAGCAGAAGTAGAAGTATTTTTTGTAGTAGTAGTAGCAGAAGTAGTACTAATAGTAATAGTAGTGGTAGGGTTGGTGTGGTAGTAGTAGTAGTAGTAGTATTAGTAGTAGTAGCAGAAGTAGTATTTGTTGTAGTTGCAGTAGTAGTGGTAGTAGTAGTAGTGGCAGCAGAAGTAGTAGTATTGGTAATAGTAACAGTAGGAAAAAATTGTAGTACGAAAGCAGTATTAGTACATGTAACAGGGTATGTGGACCGCACGGTACCCTAGTGGATAACGTGTCGAACTCATGAACAGGTGGTCCTGAGTTCGATTCTAGGGGCCGTCTGCGTGCTATGTCTCGTTGGTTTCTGACAACCCTGGTCAGGCGGGGAGGTGACCCAAACGGCATTTAAAAAAAAAAAAAAAAAAAAAAAAAAAACGGTTTGCCTTGACCGACAGTGCTTGCACTACCAGGGGTTTCTCACTTCCCACTGCTTGGTCGTGGGGTGATTTAATTTTTCTATTTTGTATATTTTATTTATTCATTTATTTATTTCAGAAGTAGTATTAGTATTAGTACTTCCCTGAGGAAATCAATCGAACTCATAGACTTGCACCAGAGTCGCTCCACCCTTTATATGTTGTGTTTGTTACTGGAGCTATTAAAAAAAAAGAAAGACAAAAAAACGAAACACTCTGGATAGGCTCTCCATCAATGATTTCTTGTTCAAATATATTCGCTGCCTCTTTCTACATACATTTCTTTTACCTTGTGTTACTTTTCAACATACCGGGGTTCATTTTTATATAGCTATAATAACCTTGTTTGGCTACCCCCCTCATAAAGGGGAAAGTGCCGTTGGTAAATGTATGCGTGATAGTCAGAACAAAACATACGATTTAATAGTTCCTGCATGGGGCTTAGAATCATATGGCGGGAACCAGAATGAAATATGAAATGCCTTTTGCAACAAAAGGATGAAATATTGAATAAGAAAATGTCCTCTTAATATGGATCTAAAATGGTGTCGTGCAAATAACTATTTCCTATGGAGAACACGACCGGACACACATAACATGAATGTAAAAAGAGAGGCGTGTGTTAAGAGGATAAATTATCGAGAAAAAAAAAAAGATAACAAGGAGAAAAAAAAAAACGAAAAAAACCCGGAGAGAGATAGCTATATTTTATGGATACTGATGATTAGTTTACTTCTCCCTATCCCCAGTAAAGATTGGGTTGGAGTTAGGTACCATATCTATCATCTCCTTCGTAAATACCATGAGAAAATATTCATCAAACGACTGTCATATTTTCCTCCGAATCTATCAAAACATCTTCGTTGTTTTTAACTGAGTCTTTCCTTTCCCTACATTTTGTTCTATAGAGATGAAAAAAAGCTCTTTGGGTAGGATCTCACTTACCTGGAAACTTTAATTTCGTAGATATGTTTCGCTTTGCTTGTGTTCTTTTCAACCAGTCTTGTCATATCGTTATATTTAGATGTAAGATGTGTTTTCCCGTTTTATTTTTATTTATTTCGACGTAAACCCTTTCTTTTTACTTCAATCTCATTTTTTAGCCTATCCATCATCCATTTAGAAGTATTAGCATTCTTCCTTATCACCTTGAGAGAGAGAGAGAGAGAGAGAGAGAGAGAGAGAGAGAGAGAGAGAGAGAGAGAGAGAGAGAGAGAGAGAGAGAGAGAGAGAGAGAGAGAGAGAGAGAGAGAGAAAGAGAGAAAGAGAGAGAGAGAGATAGAGAGAGAGAGAGAGAGACAGAGAGAAAACATAAATACATTTTGATTTGACGAAAAAGAAATCTCTACCCATCTATGATTTTCCTGCGTTTTCAATAATCAATACATATATATTTTTTCTTATTTTGATTCGTTATAGAAATCTGAATATTTGATTCTTGCGCCATTTTGGACCTTCCCGCTCAAGCACCTAGGTTCCTGGTATTGCTTTTGTGCATCTGTGCCTTTACACCAGAGAAGATTTCCGACTTGCTTTCTCTATTAAATCATTCATATGTCTATTCACCAGTTTGTTGATCTTTTCATGGTCCGCCATCCTACTTATTTGTATATTCTCTGGAGGAAGAGAGAGAGAGAGAGAGAGAGAGAGAGAGAGAGAGAGAGAGAGAGAGAGAGAGAGAGAGAGAGAGAGAGAGAGAGAGAGAGAGAGAGAGAGATATGTGGGGGAGCCGAGGGAGGACAAGAGAGACACCGAGAGAGACAAAGAGATTGAGAGATCGAGATATATACATGTATATATATATATACATATATATATATATATATATATATATAGAAAGAGAGAGAGAAAGATAGAGAGAGAGAGAGAGAGAGAGAGAGAGAGAGAGAGAGAGAGAGAGAGAGAGAGAGAGAGAGAGAGAGAGAGAGAGAGAGAGAGAGAGAGAGAGAGAGAGAGAGAGAGAGAGAGAGAGAGAGAGAGAGAGAGAGAGATGTGGGGGAGATAAGAGAGCATAAGAGAGACACCGTTAGAGGAAGAGATCGATATGTATACACACACACACACACACACACACACACACACACACACACACACACGCACACGCACACATACACACACACACATACACACACATAGTGGCACTGTTGGTAGAGCGCTGAACTGGGAAGTAGAAGTGCTCCCAGTACCCACTTCTAGTCCTGCCCAGGGCCGAAATTATTTCGGTATCGCTGTGCCTCAGGTCGTTACTCTGACTTTCGTGGGCGGGGAGTTGGGTGTGTGTGTGTGTGTGTGTGCAAGGTCGTAGCATTACCCATAGATCGGACCTACGAGCTCTGAGCTCTCTTCCAGGAGGGAAATAGCTGTCGATCACGAGTCCAACACGTGATCCAAAGACCAAGTGAATACACACCCCCGAGGAAGCCGAAGATGAAAAAGAGAACTCCTTACTAACCATCTGTGTACCTAACTCTTTTTATACATTTTTTTTATCTCTGTCGTCAAGCGATTTTATTCACGTTCTCTTCGTGACTGCAGGAGGAGTCTGTGGTCTCCTCTTTTTCTTCCTCCTCCTCTTCCTCCTCTTCCTATTCCACCACCTCCTCCTCCTCCTCTTCCACCTCCTCCTCCTCTTCCACCTCCTCCTCCTCCTCTTACCCCTCCTCCTCCTTCTCCAGCTCCTCTTACTCCTCCTTATGACGATAAGGAAACATAAATTTCTTCCCCGATAAGCCAAACGCAGAGCTCCGAACTCGAGTATGTCGACGTCGAAGTCGACGTCGACAACTTGGTGGAGATAAAAGTCCAGAAAGAAAATGGAGGTTCTTGGAGTCTTGACCTCAAAGAAAGAACCCGGAGACTTCTTCTTCTTGGGGTCCTGATCTCGGAAAAAAAAAAATCTTTTTGGAGTTCTTACCCCGAAGAAAAAGAAGAATACGAAGAAGAATACGAAGACGAAGAAGAAAATGAAAAAGAAGAAGACGAAAAAGAAAAGAAGAAAAAGAAGAAAAAAGAAGAAAAAGAAGAAAGAAAAAGAAGAAAAAGAAGTAGAGGAAGAATAAGAAGAAGAAGAAGAAGAAGAAGAAGAATACGAAGAAGAATATGAAGAAGAATACGAAGAAGAATACGAGGAAAAATATGAACTTGGAAAAAAAGGTGAATGTATGTTGAGCAGGGAGAGGAGAGGGCAAGAGATAGATACGAATGGAAAATTGTCGTGAATGGAATATAATTTGTATAACCCGAAGTGCTTTGTTTTCCCCGTTTGTGCACGAATAGAGGACTCAGGGTCTTCGCGTTAATGAAGCGGCTGGCTGTGCCGTGGATGTGCTGTGTCTTACTGCATTGCTTACTGGATGGGGGTAGGTGCATGCCTTGGCTGGCTACCCCCCCCTATAAGGGGAAGAATTCTAATGGTATATAGCTTGATAGACTAAACTTTACAGACCAGAATATATCCGATAATGTACAAAGTGTGCGCTAGTTTCCCAATCGTTTACAAGCTGGCATCGCATTCCCTTAGTTGAAGGTTCAAATCCCGCACTCCTCTCCGATTTCCAGCAGGGACTGTATGTTACCGACACCAATAGTCTCCAAGGTGTATAAGGGAAAGGTGACAGCTTCGGCCGCAGGTACGCGTCTCCTGGTGTAGTTTCCTTATATTCCTTCTTTTATAGACAATACATTCATAACATATAAATCTACCTGGACATATGGCAACATTTGACTGTTTTCTGCACTACAAGTCCACGATTAATTTTTTTTTGGCTTCTTATTCCAGTGTTTTTCAATCCTCAATTTTAATTTGAAATCCTTTCTCAGGGGAAGGAGTTCACCCACAATGGTCGCTTGGAATTGCAATGTATTTGAATGTTATAATACGTCCACACACACACACACACATACACACACACACACACACACACACACACACACACACACACACACACACACACACACACACACACACACACACACACACACACACACACACACACACGCACGCATACACAATATATATATATATATGTATATATATATATATATATATACATATAAATACATACATGTATGTATATGAATAAATATATTCGAATGTCTTGAGTTTTTCGACTATTGAAACAAGATGAAAAACTCCGTAGATTTAGCATTACAACCCTGTAAAACTGTATCTTCTTAAAGAAATATATACAAATATTGAGGTGTGAAGTCCTAGTTGGACGAAACGTCATAAATAAAACTTCAACGGATTCTTGGCTTTTAAATTCACCACCCTACCACTCATATACAAATATCTCTCAGTTTTTTTTTTCAACTAATGACCCAAACCGGACATATCATACCTTTTTGAAATCCGTTGCATTTCCACAAATGGCAACAATCTTTACATTCTCATAACAAACACGATTTTTTTTACTATATTCCAATAGTTCATGTTTAGTTGATTGAATTTAAGAATATTTTCGATACATTAATAGAAAACTAACACGTGATCCAAGGCAATGGTGAATCAAATGCGCGCGTACACACACACGCACACACACACACACACACACACACACACACACACACACACACACACACACACACACACACACACACACACACACACACACACATGAATATATATATTATATATATATATCTATCTATATACATATATACATATATATATATATATATATATATGTATACATATATATACATATATATATATATATACACAAGTATATATATGTATGTATATATACACATATATATATATACATATATATACATATACATATATATATACACAAGTATATATATGTATGTATACATATATATATATACATATATATATATATATATACATATATATATACATATACATATATATACATACATATATACATATATATACATATATATATACATATGTATATATATATATACATTATATATACATATATACATATATATATATATATATATATATATATATATATACATATATTCTAGCTTAACATGGTAGCCCAGTGGATATCATGTCGAACTTATGAGCAGATGATAATTATTGATAACAATGATAATAATAATAACAATAACAATAATAATAATAATAATAATAATAATAATAATAATAATAATAATAATAATAATAATAATAATAATAATAATAATAATAACAATAATAATAATAATGTTAATAATGACGACGACGACGACGACGACGAAGACGACGACAACAGCGACAACGACAACAACAACAACAATGATAATAAAATAATAAAAATGAAAATAAAAATGATGATGATGATGATGATGATGATGATGATGATGATGATGATGATGATGATGATGATGATGATGATGATGATGATGATGATGATGATGATGATGATGATGATGATGATGATGGCATCGAGAGTGAGAGATCGCCATCTGAACTATCGTCTTTGACGTCCCGTGAGCTGAAGAAAGGCCCCAAGCTGATCGTGAGCTGGGGTGCCTGAGACGGAGAAGTCGCCACGAGAACCGCCGGACGGCCGGTAGAACAAACAAAAGAAAAGGCCGGTCGGACGGAAGAAAAGACAAGAAGCCGGCCTGAAAGAAGAGAAGAAGGAAAAGAGAGGCTGGCCGGCCAGAAGTGAAGAGAAGAAAGAAAAGAGAGGCTGGCCGGCCAGAAGAGAAGAGAAGAAAGAAAAGAGAGGCTGGCCGGCCAGAAGAGAAGAGAAGAAAGAAAAGAGAGGCTGGCCGGCCAGAAGAGAAGAAAGAAAAGAGAGGCTGACCGGTCAGATAAGAAGAGAAGAAGCGAGGCCGGCCGGTCAGAAGAGAAGGAAGGCCGGCGAGAAGAAAAGAAGGCCGGCCAGTAGAAAAGAGAGGTCGGCCAGCCAGAAGGGAACAAAATAAACGAGATCGGCCGGCCGGAGGAGTAAGAAAAGAGAGGCCGACCGGCCGGAAGAAATGAATGGAAACGCCGGCCGGCAGAGAAAATAGAGGCCGCCTGGCCGAGAGAACGAAAAGAAAAAAACGACCGGCCGGCCAGAAGAACGGAAAGAAATTAGAGGCTGCCGGCCGAAAGAAGAAGAAAAAAATAGAAATAAACGAGGCCGGCCGGTGGAGAAAACGAAAGGGAAAGAGAAGCTGGCAGACCGGAAGAACTAAAAAGAATGAAGGGTCAGCCAGAAGAACAGAAAATGAAGAGAGGCCGGCCAACCAAGAGCGTTAGAAAGAAACGAAATCGGCCGATCGGGAAAGCAAAAAAAAAAAAAAAAAAAAAAAAAAAAAAAAAAAAAAAAAAAAAAAAAAAAAAAAAAAAAAAAAGAAGGGGTGAGAAAGAAACCCGGTCGACCAGGAAGACCACACAAAAGAGTGGAAGCCGGTCGGCCGATAGCAGAAATTGATACGTGGTACAGCTAAGAACTCTAACTTCCGCCAGCACGTAACAAGTGACAATGACTTAACCGATTGCGCTATCAAGTGAATGAAAGTGAATTGTGATTGGTAAATGTAAATCTGTCCACTGGTTCCCAATGTTTTACACACACACACACACACACACACACACACACACACACACACACACACACATACACACACACACACACACACACACACACACACACACACACACACATATATATATATTTCTGTGTATATATGTACGAGTATATAGCTTAAAAGCTAGTTGGGTTTCCGGCCCAAATCTAAATGTTAACGAAGAATTTATTTGGAACCTATCATCTCAGATTTATATCACGGAGTATCACATTTAGAGAAATTTGTATCACATCAGCATTCAATTCTGGACGAAAAATACAATCTGGCCGAGAGCGCAATCTGGTTGCCGTTAATAAACGGCAGCAACTTTGCTCACAGAAGAAACCGTGGAAATTCCAGGGTTATTGACTTTTGCGAGCATGTGTGTGTGTGTAGGTGTATACGTATTTTAATCGTAGACTTCTAAAGGAAATACAAACCTCATAACTACCACAAACATGTTCACAAATAGGTTGGGAGTCACAGGTTAACTCATAAGAAGTCGGGGCTGGAAGGTTTCAAAATTTCAGGAATAATTTACAAATTTGAAGTAACGCGATTATTCTTTTCTTAATTAAAACCCTTTTCTGTAGTCTATGAGTGATTCAACTTGGGTGAGGATAGTATAAATTCGTGCCCACCAATAAGTAATTAATGTAAATAAAGATAAGAATAAAAATACATAATTGATGAATAATTGATGAAAAGAATGAAAGAACATTAATGAGGGCAATATGAATAAAAAAATGTAAAATAGGTAAATGGACAAATATAAAAAAAGGAAAATTAACATTTTTGTAGGTTCGCAACATGAAGAACCTGCGCCAATTTTTTTTATTCTCAAGGAAAAATATACATGTTCCAACTCTTACCACATCTGTGAAGAGATCATGTGCTTTCCTTGTTCTCATCTATAAACAAAAAACAGCTGTTTTCGACATAAACTTTGCTCCTGCATGCATTTGTCAACAACACACAGCTCAACATGGAAGCAATATTCAACCTTTTTCGTGTTCAACGAGAAAAGTGAATTTGCTGGTATTCCAAAACAGAAATATATAAATATACTCAATTCGAAAGCGCTGAGCGAAACACGCAACTCTGCTTGTATCATTGTGGGCATTTCTACCTGACCCAGTATGTATGAGAAAATATACAAATAAACAAGTGTTTATATATATATATATATATATATATATATATATATATATATATATAATATATATATATATATATATATATATATATATATATAACTTTTATGACAGTCGTATGCAGGATACGAACCCACTGCTTTCGGGCACCATTAAGATTACTTTCACAATGCCTTTTCCCGCTCGGCCACAGAGACAAATCCTTGTAACCTGGAATCTATCTGATTCCTGAGGATAGGAAAGATCACTAATCTGCGACCCCAGTTCCTGTTTTACACAAGGATCAAATCCACTAGTGGCAGGTGATAAGGATCGGAACAAATACTATTCACTGGGGTAGCAGATTAGTGATCTTTCCTATCCTCGGGAATCAGATAGATTTCAGGTAACAAGGCTTTTATGGTCTTTGTGATCGAGCGGGCAAAGGCATTGTGTACCATCAATTAAATTTCCTATGGAAATTTAACAAAACAATAGTCCGCCCTTTTTGGATGTTATGATTTATAGGTCTGGAAACAAGTTTAAATTAGATGTTTACAGGCAACCTATCAATGTCCTTTCATGTATTTACTGTTATTCTTATCACCACCTTAAGACTAAAGTCTTAAAGTGGTGTTCTCTTTTAAGTTTTTAAGGACCTTTAGTGTTTGTTGCCCAGAAATTTTAGATCAAGAAATTGAAAACATTTACGGTATTGTTAGTGAATTAAAATATCCTAAACATTTAAATGACTTGGCTCAAAACACAACAAAGAAACATTTTTATGGTCTTACTCATAGACAGCAATTCAGTTTTAAGAATATTTCAAATCTCCCTTTTCATCAGAATCTAGTTGGTTTAACTCATACTTTTATCAAATTTAATGTTCAAGTTGTCTAGAAAAATAACAACACTGTTAAAAGCCGGTTGATTAAAAATTCACCTGCTTTAACTATATTGGCCTAACAGGCAAGGATTTAAAATTAAGAATAAACCAACATAAATATAACTTCAGAACAGGGCAAATTTCAAGTGGGTTGTTTGTGCATTTAAGGGACTTTAATCATTCAATTGATTGGGATAACAAAGAAAATTGTCTTAAGTAAGGATATTAGGAAGAGAAATATCATAGAATCATGTTATACTAAAGCTTCATTTGAGAACAACATGAATATGAGTATGGGAATGTATAAAATGGACAACTATATAACAAAGTTGTCGATAGTAGTAGGATCAAATGTCCGGCAGTTATGAGTGAGTAAGGTCACATTGAATCTGTCCTAATTCCCTCTAACGTATCTCACTTGTATATATAGTCAATGTTTCCTTACTTTGTACCTGTGAAAATGTCTTAATTAGACGAAAACGTTCGGTCACCTTTCATTTTATTTTCCAAGTGGTTTTATTACACTTACACACACACACACACACACACACACACACACACACACACACACACACACACACACACACACAATACATATATATATATATATATATATATATATATATATATATATATATATATATATATATATATATATATATATATATATATATATATATATATATATGTATAAAATAATACATTTACCAAAGGCTTTTTTCCCCCTTGTAAGGGAGGTAGCCAAAAAGCAAAGGTATAAAAACCACTCCCACTCATTCCATCCCTATCACACTCCACTCCCCTCCACCCTCTTTCCTCCCTCTTATCTTGAATGCAGAAAAGACTAAGGCGATTGTTGTCGGGAGAAGAGAAGAGAAGACATCACTTCAGAAGGATTAGATATTAGGATTTTAGTTCATTTAACAATGTGGGAGTGAATTTAAACAAATAGAAATTGAAAGAAGATGAGATTTCAAGAATATTACATAAATATTGAGGTAATATAAACATGTTGTACCTTATCCTAAAAGAAAAACAGATATATACTGAAGTCAAAGTGGCTATATGTATATTTTAATACTATAGACAATTCTAGCCTACGGCTTGGAAAGCTGGGCATCAAGCTTCACACACACACAAAAAGAAAAAAAAGAAGAAGAAGAAAAAAAAAAACAGAAGTTGCTCAAATGCTCAAGCTACTCTTGGTTCAAGGAGTTACTGGGAAGGACAGGTTCAGAAACGAGTCATGGAGTCAGGTGTCCTGCCCATACCAACAAACACACAGGAAAACCAGCTGAGACGGTATGGACACGTGAGATGCATGGAGGCACAGAGATATTCCCAGAAAGGCTACAACTGGATAACACATAGGAGAAGGCCAGTGGGAAGACCAAAGAAGATATGGAGGAATGCTGTGACCGAGGAGGACGAGAAACAGTTGTTCCTTCTTCAAGTTCTGCATGGTTTTTCATTAAAGGATTACAAAGGCGGAGCATGCCGACAGGAGACCTTTTGGTCCATAACTAGGTCGGATGTGAAAAAAGAAAAAAAAGAAAAAAAAAAAAAAAAAAAAAAAAAAGAAAAAAAAAATACATATATATACATATATATATATATAAATATATATATATATATATATATATATATGTATATATAATGATAAATACAAAATAAAGAATAAAATAGAAAATTATAATAAATAATAAAAGATAAGATAAATAAATGCATAGGTATAGTTAATTAATAAACATTTAAATAGTAAATGATAATAAGTTGGCAGACAAATAATAATAAATGAAAATCAAGCAAATAATAAAGAAACAGACAAATGGTAAACAAACAAATAAACAAATAATGTAAAATAAATGGTATTCATTACAGCATCTTGCTTAGATGTTTATCTGAAAACTATGTAGAGGTTGAATAACGACAACTATCTATGGACCAAGAAGAATGGAGGAAATAGAAAAGAACTGGATTATCAACAAAGTAGTTGAAAATAGAATAGATTTAGTAACCATATAAGAACATAATAACATAAGAATGAAGGAAACTGGAAGAGACCATAAGGCATACACTAGGCAGTTCCGTGAGCGCTGAAACAACTGATTGTTATGAAAGGAAATTAAATGACTTTATGGATGAGGAGGACAGGTGGTAAGGGACTGCCTAGTGTAGGTCTTATGGTCTTTTGCAGCCTCCTCCATTCTTATGATCTTATGGTCTAAGTTCCAGAGGCATAAATTTGATCCAAAATGGGTCAAAATTATATGTCCGTAACGTTACATTAGTCACAAACTCCACATATATTTGTTATTCCCTGTGATATTTTTCATTTCCAATATCAAATATTTATTTTGTTAAAAAAGAATAGAATCTATTATTATTTTATATCCCTAAAACATTGTACATGTCATATATTAAATAATCTATTAGGCAGAGAAAATGATTTCTACATTTTCATCCAATTATCTATTTTTTCTTACTCCACTCTCATTTAAGCTCAATTTTCATAGGTTCGAATCCCGCACTTTTCTCCAATCCCCAGATGTGACTATTAATAGGGCATGGGTGACGGCTTCGGCCGCAGCTAATCAGCTCCTCCTGGCGTTTGCTTCTTACCACCTTCTATCCTCGTTTGTATCTACACATATCTTCATCCAGGCACTTACTACCGGAACCTACTACCTCCTCAGGTACCTCGTCCACGGCGGCAGGTGCGGCACCATGATTCCATCAAGCCAATCAGAACACGTACCGACCGATATAAGAAGAACCCCATACCGACATTTGCAGACTTAATCAACAAATAGAATTAACATTGTTGAACTACACACCTATTACTTAGCCTGCTGTTTTTTTTTGTCTAGTTTTTGAATGCTTGTAACAACTTCTTCTCACTGTCATAGTTTTATATTGTTATAATCTTGTGGGATGTATATTTTCAGCAGAAATGCTGCTATACCTAATAAACCGTTGTTGTTGTTGTTGTTGTTGATGATGATGATGATGATGATGATGATGATGATGATGATGATGATGATGATGATGATGATGATGATGATGATGATGATGATGATGATTACTATTATTATTATTATTACAATCTCTATTGAAACACTCTCCACACTTTCCAGATTTTGTAAATTTGTAAATTACCTTTTCCTCGTATCTGTTCTTCACTGCTTGAAATATAAGTCTTATTCCGTCGAATTTCAATTTTTTTCCTCCTGTTGTCATCTCCCTCCTTCCCCTTCCCTCCCACTCCCTCCTCTTTGTGCTTCACCGGATGATTACACAGAGACCCCAAAGATGTTGCATTGAGTAAACGACGCCAAGAGCCGTAGCCTAAAGATCTTGGAATTTTCCTAAGGATCTTATCATACAAATTTCGTTTTCATTGCGGATAAAGTGATGTATTTTCCTACATGTAGATTATTCATCTTTGGAGTAAAACGTGTTTTCTTGCACACCAGAACAAGAAAAAAAAAAAAAAAAAAAAGGTATTCCGGAACAATCATCATGCCCACATTGTGAAAAATATAATGACCGCCATTTCATCACTAACCTGATACTATTTGGCCCGTTCATTTTCATCTGGTGATTCTAATTTGCCAATAACTATGAGTAGTTGTTTCGTATTCCTTATAGTTATTGTTTACTCTTAAGTGTTGTGTTATTTTTCTAAAGACTGCTCCTTAAAAAAAGACTTTTTAGTTTTCATATCTTTTTACAAATTTTCTCCAATCTAAAATAAACACAACTTGTATATTAAGGTATTTTTGCAAGGGAGGCAAACACTTTTGGAATACAATAAGATATCATTGATTTATCTTATAGACTTTTTAGTTTTCATATCTTTTTACAAATTTTCTCCAATCTAAAATAAACACAACTTGTATATTAAGGTATTTTTGCAAGGGAGGCAAACACTTTTGGAATACAATAAGATATCATTGATTTATCTTATAGATATATCAATTATTTTATTTTCCTATCATCTATAATGATAGATGATGATGATGATGATAATGATGACGATGACGACGAAGATGACGATGATGATGATGATGGAGATAATGATGACGACGACGATGACGATGATGATGATGATGATGATGATGATGATGATGATGATGATGATGATGATGATGATGATGATGATGATGATGATGATGATGATGATGATGATGATGATGATGATGATGATGTCGATGACGGTGACAATGACTATGACGATGACGGTGATTATGACGACGATGATAACGATGATGCCGATGACGATGATGATGACAATGACGATGACAATGACGATGATGATGACAATGACGATGACAATGACGATGACGATGATGAAAACAAGAACGTGAACGTTAAGAAGAAAAATCCAAACGTTAATGTTTGCAAGAGATTAAGAAAGAACGTTTTACCCAAGGATCCAAAAGCCAAGATTCAGCTTTAACGTTGTTTGGTCTTAGATCCTCTTACCCAACATTCTTCTAGAGTTCACTTGTTGGCCTCATTAGTGAGTCATGTAGGCTCGTTACAGACACCTACTAAGCTGACGTAATTAGAACAGAAAAAAATTATTTTACACTTGTTTACATACTTATCTACTTACTAATTTCTCTATAATTTTTCTTTCACCTTTCTTCGAGTTATTTTGTATCTATTTGTTCATTTGATTATATATTTATTACTTTATTTATCTATCATTTTATAAATATATTAAAATGCTTACTTAGAACAGAAAAAAAGGATCTTACCGTTGTTTACATACTTGTCTATTTACTAATTTCTCTATAATTTTTCTTTCAACTTCCCAGTTATTTTGTATATATTTGTTCATTTGCTTGTATATTTATTACTTTGTTTATTTATCATTTAATAGATATATTAAAACGTTTACTTAGTATCAACTGATTGATTATACTCAAGTGACTTTAATCTGTTTATTCTCCACATATTTTATAACGCTCAGTATCTCAGCATGTAAACTGCAACAGTACCGAAAACATCAACGATAAATCAACCAATTCCGTTATCATTCATTTTATTCCAATCTTCTATAAATCAGTAATTAATATTCTATTTTGATGACAAGTGCTTCATTCTGTGCCATTGGTAGCAAGTGAAATTGGTAAGAAAATTGAGAAAATATAGAAAACACGGCGAATTGGGAACGGAATCGGAATAGAGAAAATTCCGATTTAGTGAGATTCCAAATAAGGAGAAAAAAACAAACATATTCCGATATATACCAATGTCAAGCTGTTCTCTTCAGTAAAGAGAATATGTACAGAAATCCATAACTGTATAAAAGTGCCAACTGCCTGCTAGTCCATGGAAATAAACGCCTTGTGATCACAGAGCGCTTATTAGTGTGATGTTTGGCTAGTTACAGAGTTTTTAAGTACTTGAAAAAGCTGTAACGAGCAAAACGACGTACTAATAAAGGGTCCGTCCTCACATGTTTATTTCGATAAATTCATAATTACAATGAATCGGTGGGGATAAACCAGCCTCGGGTCTTGTCTTCGTCCACAAGGAGCTAAAAAAAAGAAAAAAAGAGAGAGAGAGAGAGAGAGAGAGAGAGAGAGAGAGAGAGAGAGAGAGAGAGAGAGAGAGAGAGAGAGAGAGAGAGAGAGAGAGAGAGAGAGAAACAATTGTGTGATGAATGGGTGTGAGAGTGGATGCTTGCCTTGGCTGGCTACCCCCTTTAAAAGGGGAAAGTAGCTTTTTGGTATAAAGTTACACAAGTGTATATATATATATATATATATATATATATATATATATATATGTATATATATTTATATGTATATATATATATATATATATATATATATATATATATATATACATAGATAGGTAGGTAGGTAGGTAGATAAATAAATGGATATATAGATAGATAATGGAATAAGACACTCCATAAATCTAACTTTACTTTACAATCTAATCTAATTTCTTTTTGAACATCTGCCAATAACTGGGAGATTAATACAATTTATTAGAAGAAAATTGCATTGAAAATTAAATGCTTGAGAACAAGAAACTTGGAGCATAATGCATTGTAATAAAAAGGATGGCGTGGCGACATTATGCATCTTTATCAATGTCGATTTGAAATAGGAAGGGAAGAAACGAAAATATTTGGAAAGAAAAGCCATACGGCATTAAGGCTACGGTGAAGTCGACTAAAGTGAACTAAATCTAGTGAATTTCAGAAGATTTCGTTCATAACAAGTATGTGCAATGCAATAAGGAGAGATATTACAGACGGATGTAGAAATAGTGGCATTAGTTGAAGATGATGTTACATGTATAAGCAAATGATGTGTATACATGTACATACATGCATACACACACACGCACACACACACACACACACACACACACACACACACACACACACACACACACACACACACACACACACACACACATATATATATATATATATATATATATATATATATAAAATGGAAAGATATATGTTTACGTGGGAGAGCTAATCTTTTGGCTAAGCGAACATATTAACAAGGTCTGATATTAGCAAGACAACATTCATTACCGTATGAAAAAAAAGGTCATGTCCAAATTATTTCTGATTTCGCATTCTCCTCCTAGTCGTGGGTTCGAATCCCGTAGTCCCACTTTCCAGTAGTGACACCTGACACCAACAGCCCCTGAAGCGCATAAAAGGTCAAAGGTGATGGCTTCGGCCGCAGATAATAATTGTCTTTTTGCGTGGGTTCCCCACTCCCTTCCAATATCAGGACTGAATGTAAACAAAAAACAAATTACTCTTAAAATTGATGTCCATTGTCTACAGAATGCAAAAATACGGGAAAATAATCATACACAATCAGTTGCAATTATGTTTATCTCTTTGGAAGTATATTATTTTTGAAACTCGAAAAACCCAGAATTTATTTTTCTATATAATTTTTTCAGATTCTACACACACACACATTTATTATTAGTTATATGTCAATTTATTATTATTATTTACTATTTACCTGTTTGTTTATTATTTAACTATACCTATGCATTTATTTACGTATTTTATTTATGATTTACATTATTATAGTTTTTATTTATTCATTTATTTATTCATTACAATTATTATTATTATTTTTTTTGCATCCGACCTAGATATGAACCAAAAGGTGTCCTGTCGGCATGCTCCGCCTTTGTAAAAAATTTTGTAATATATATATATATATATATATATATATATATATAGTATATATATATATATATATACATGTGTGTGTGTGTGTGTGCGTGTGTACGTATGTAAATAACTGAAAAGTTTGAGACAATGCTCGAAGACGATATACAAAAAAGAATAAGACAATAATAAACGAAACCAGAGGATCATGAAAAGAGGCCATAGGAATTTTTTTTAAAGAGAAGTAGGAGATGACGATGAAAAAAAGACTATGACGAGGTACAAAAAAAGGAGCAGAAGAATAATAATAATAAGGAGGAGAAGTAGATGGAGATGGGAGAAGAAGAAGAAGAAGAAGAACGTGAAGAAGAAGAAGAACGTGAAGAAGAAGAACGTGAAGAGGAAGAAGAACGTGAAGAAGAAGAATGTGAAGAAAAACGTGAAGAAGAAGAAGAAGAAGAATGTGAAGAAGAACGTGAAGAAGAAGAACGCGAAGAAGAAGAACGCGAAGAGGAAACCCGAGAAGAAGAACTAGAAGAAGAAGAAGAAAAAGAAGAAGAAGAAGAAAAGAAGAAGAGTAAGAAGAAGAATAAGAAGAAGAAGAATAAAGAAGAAGAAGAAGAAGAAGAAGAAGAAGAAGAAGAAGAAGAAGAAGAAGAAGAAGAAGAAGAAGAAGAAGAAGAAGAAGAAGAAGAAGAAGAAGAAGAAGAAGAAGAAAGAAAGGCAAAGCTTAAGGGCCAAAAAGAACGAGCGATAGATAGATAGATAGATACATGGATTGATATATATATTAATATATATATATATATATATATATATTATATATATATAAATTATTATATATATAAATATATATAATATTATTATATATATATATATATATATATATATATATATATATAGAGAGAGAGAGAGAGAGAGAGAGAGAAAGAGATACTCAGGGAGCATCCATGAAGAGTGAGACA
>NC_134781.1:82429771-82434771 GCF_046742065.1 Oratosquilla oratoria
TTATCTTACACTTTGTTTACATACTTATCTACTTACTAATTTCTCTAAACTTTTATCTTATACATTCTCAGTTATTTCTGTACTTTATTTGTTGATTTGGCTTATATATTTATTATTTATTTATCTATCATACATTTAATAAATATATTGAAAACGTTTACTTAGACCAGAAAAAAATGATCTCACCATTGTATTACATACTTGTCTAATTTACTAATTTCTCTATAATTATTTTCTTTCATACTTCCCAGTTATATTTGTATATCTTTTGTTCATTTGCTTGTATAATTATTACTTTGTATTATTTATCATTTAATAAATTATACTAAAACGGTTTAACTTAGTATCATACATCGATTGATTATACTCAAAGTGACTTTAATCTGTTATATTCTCCACATATTTTATCATGCTCAGTATCTTATCATGTAAACGGCAACAGTACCGAAAACATCAACGATAAATCAACCAATTCCGTTATCATTCATTTTATTCCAATCTTCTATAAATCAGTAATTAATATTCTATTTTGATGACAAGTGCTTCATTCTGTGTCATTGGTAGCAAGTGAAATTGGTAAGAAAATTGAGAAAATATAAAAATCACGGCGAATTGGAAGCGGAATCGGAATAGGGGAAATTCCGATTTAGTGAGATTCCAAATAAGGAGAAAAAATATATCTTCCGATATATACCAAAGTCAAACTGTTCCTTTCAGTAAAGAGAATATGTACAGAAATTCATAACTGTATAAAAGTGCCATTGCCTGCTTGTCCCTGGAAATAAACGCCTTGTGATCTCAGAAGCGCTTATTAGTGTGATGTTTGGCTAGATACCGCTATTTTAAGTACTTGAAAAAGCTGAAACGAGCAAAACGAGCGTACTAATAAAGGGTCCGTCCTCACATGTTTATTTCGATAAATTCATAATTACAATGAATCGGGGGGGATAAACCAGCCTCGGGTCTTGTCTTCGTCACAAGGAGCTAAAAAAAAAAAAGAGAGAGAGAGAGAGAGAGAGAGAGAGAGAGAGAGAGAGAGAGAGAGAGAGAGAGAGAGAGAGAGAGAGAGAGAGAGGAGAGAGAGAGAGAGAGAAAAAATTGTGTGATGAATGGGTGTGAAGAGTGGATGCTTGCCTTAGCTGGCTACCCCCTTTAAAAGGGGGAAGTAGCTTTTTGGTATAAAGTTACACAAGTGTATATTTATATATATATATATATATATATATATATATATATATATATGTTTATATATATGTATGTATATATATATATATATATATGTATATATATGATATATATATATATATATACATATATATATATATGTAGATATAGATAGGTAGGTAGGTAGGTAGATTGATAAATGGATATAAAATAGATAATGGAATAAGACACTCCATAAATCTAACTTTACTTTACAATCTAATCTAATTTCTTTTTGAACATCTGCCAATAACTGGGAGATTAATACAATTTATTAGAAGAAAATTGCATTGAAAATTAAATGCTTGAGAACAAGAAACTTGGAGCATAATGCATTGTAATAAAAAGGATGGCGTGGCGACATTATGCATCTTTATCAATGTCGATTTGAAATAGGAAGGGAAGAAACGAAAATATTTGGAAAGAAAAGCCATACGGCATTAAGGCTACGGTGAAGTCGACTAAAGTGAACTAAATCTAGTGAATTTCAGAAGATTTCGTTCATAACAAGTATGTGCAATGCAATAAGGAGAGATATTACAGACGGATGTAGAAATAGTGGCATTAGTTGAAGATGATGTTACATGTATAAGCAAATGATGTGTATACATGTACATACATGCATACACACACACGCGCACACACACACACATACACACACACACACACACACACACACACACACACACACACACACACACACACACACATATATATATATATATATATATATATATATATATAAAATGGAAAGATATATGTTTACGTGGGAGAGCTAATCTTTTGGCTAAGCGAACATATTAAAAAGGTCTGATATTAGCAAGACAACATTCATTACCGTATGAAAAGGGTCATGTCCACATTATTTCTGATTTCGCATTCTCCTCCTAGTCGTGGGTTCGAATCCCGCATGTCTTTCCACTTTCCAGTAGTGACACCTAGCACCAACAGCCCCTGAAGCGCATAAAAGGTCAAAGGTGATGGCTTCGGCCGCAGATAGTCATTGTCTTTTGGCGTGGGTTCCCCACTCCCCTCCAATATCAGGACTGAATGTAAACAAAAAACAAATTACTCTTAACCCAGTAAACTCCGATGACAAGATGTCTTGTCATTTGGTCAAATAAAACAAAAAATCATAATTAAACATCAAAATGTTTTATTATCAAACATCACCAGAAAAAATATGACGTCGTCAGTCCTCCTCGAGGAGGACTGATGACGTCATATTTTTCTGGTGCTGTTTGATCATCAACATTTTGTTGTTTTATTATGATTTTTTGTTTTATTTGACCAAATGACAAGACATCTTGTCATCGGAGTTGAATGGGTTAAAATTGATGTCCATTGTCTACAGAATGCGAAACTAAGGGAAAATAAATCATACACGATCAGTTGCAATTATGTTTATCTCTTTGGAAGTATATTATTTTTGAAACTCGAAAAACCCAGAATTTATTTTTCTATATATTTTTTCAGATTCTACACACACACACATTTATTATTAGTTATATGTCAATTTATTATTATTTACTATTTACCTGTTTGTTTATTATCTAACTATACCTATGCATTTATTTACGTATTTTATTCATTATTTACATTATTATAGTTTTTATTTATTCATTTATTTATTTATTATTATGATTTATTTCGCATCCGACCTAGATATGGACCAAAAGGTCTCCTGTCGGCACGCTCCGCCTATGTAAAATTCTTTGTAATATATATATATATATATATATATATATATATATATATATATATATATTATATATATATACATGTGTGTGTGTGTATGTGTATGTGTGTGTACGTATGTAAATGACTGAACAGTTTGAGACAATGCTCGAAGAAAATATACAAAAAAGAATAGGAAAATAATAACGAAACCAGAGGATCATGAAAAAAGGCATAGGTAAAAACTTAAAAGAGAAGTAGAAGGAGAAGACGATGAAAAAAAAAATAAGAATTAGAAGATGAAAAAAAAAAAAGAATATGGCAAGGTACAAAAAAGAAGCAGGAGAAGAATAAGAATAAGGAGGAGAAGTAGATGAAGATGGAGAAGAAGAAAAAGAAGAAGAACGCGAAGAGGAAGATGAACGCAAAGGAGAAGAACGCGAAGAAGATGAACGCGAAGGAGAAGAACGCGAAGAAGAACGTGAAGAAAAACGTGAAGAAGAAGAACGCGAAGAAAAAGAACGCGAAGAAGAAGAACGCGAAGAAGAAGAACGCGAAGAAGAACGCGAAGAAGAAGAAGAAGAAGAAGAAAAAGAAGAAGAAGAAGAAGAAGAAGAAGAAGAAGAAGAAGAAGAAGAAGAAGAAGAAGAAGAAGAAGAAGAAGAAGAAGAAGAAGAAGAAGAAGAAGAAGAAGAAGAAGAAGAAGAACGCAAAGAAGAAGAAGAAAAAGAAGAAGAAAGGCAAAGCTTAAAGGCCAAAAAGAACAAGCGATAGATAGGTAGATGGATGGATTGATGTGTATATATATACATATATATATATAATATATGTATATTTGTCTATATATATATGTATATATATTATATATATATATAATATATGTATATTTGTTTATATATATATATATATATATATATAGAGAGAGAGAGAGAGAGAGAAAGAGAGACTCAGGAGCATCCATGAAGAGTGAGACAAGACGACGACAACGCTGGCGACAGATACAGAAAGATAGGACAAAGAGAGAGAGAGAGATAGATTGCAAGAGAGAGAGATGGAGAGAGAGGGAGAGAGAGAGACAGAGACAGAGAGAGAGAGAGAGAGAGAGAGAGAGAGAGAGAGAGAGAGAGAGAGAGAGAGAGAGAGAGAGAGAGAGAGAGAGAGAGAGAGAGAGAGAGAGAGAGCCCTGAAGATAGGAAACTTGAAGGTCGTTCAAGTGACGCGATATGGCCAAAGATAAGGCTGGGACAAAGAGATTCTGCGAACGGGCTGGAAACAAAGAAGCCGCGTGGAAAGGGTGAACCCGGAACGTCTTGAAGAAACCATGAGGAGAAGGGAGTCTTGAGAAGAGGGTGCTGCCTCTCGGAAGACTCTGAGGACTAATGAATACAGAAGTAAATGAATAAACAAACAAACAAATAAATAAACGAATAAATAAGTAAATAAACAAATAGATGAATGAATAAATGAACAAATAAATAAATAAATAAATAAATAAATAAACAATGAATAAATAATACATAAATAAATAAATAGATAATGAATAAATAGATGAACAAATAAATAAATAAATAATGAATAAATAAATAAATAAATAAATTAATTAATTAATTAATAAATAAATAAAAATAGATAAATTGGTAAAAAGATAAGCGAATAGATAAATAAATAGATAAATAAACAAATAAATAAACAAATAAATAAAAAGAGATATATTGATAAATAGGTAAAACGAATAGATAGAATAGATAAATTGATAAATAGATAAGTAGATAAATGAATAAATTAATAAACAAGTAAAGAAGTTGATATTGATAAATAAATAAGTAAATAAATAAAACTATCAATCAATCAATCAATCAATCAGTCAATCAATCATTAAATCAATAAGAAATAAAAAACATGCTGCAATTATCTATAGATAAATTAATAAATCAATAAAATGAAAGAAAGAAATGAAAAATTAATTGTAGTATTGTGAAATTGGAAAAAATATAATTGAATGTGGAACAATACATACTTTCATGTGAATCAATAACGATAGTAACTCTTGGAAACCCGAAGCCCCACAGCAGCCGCCAACGGTCCTAACTGGACTACTGCCTGTGTTGTATTGATGTGAG
>NC_134781.1:82444771-82447271 GCF_046742065.1 Oratosquilla oratoria
GATGTGCTGTGTCTTACTGCGTTGCTTCTGACCCAGGGTAGTGGGCGGGATACCCATTATCCAAGAGGAGCTAAGATGAGAAGGAGGAAAGGGTGGTGGATGGTAGTGGAATCGGTGTTAACTGCTATGTGCCTTTGACATATATATGTATACTTATATATATATATGTATACTTATATATATATATATATATATATATATAATATATATATATATCTGAATAGAATCGCCAATGACGGCGTATGTTAATCAAATAATTCCGACATTCGTCCCCGGACTCGAACCGAGGGCTTGCGAGATGAAAATCCGAAGCTCTACCGACTGAGCTACTGAGACTTAAAATTCCTCAAATTGGAAATTTATCTAACTCCCGAAGAACTAAGTCGACAGCTAACTGCTATCCTAACTTGGTTTTACGGAGAACTAAGCCCACTCTTAGCTCGTGGTTAAGCTGGTACGAATCCTTTATGGACTTTCGTCGTTGCAATACCTGAATAGAATCGCCAATGACGGCGTATATCAATCAAATAATCTCGACAGTCGTCCCCGAACTCAAACCGAGGGGTTGCGAGATGTTTATATTTAACCTTTTTCATTTCGTACTACCCCTGGATGACTTTATTCACCTGAGGTAAACTATTATCGCCAAGGGACTAAGAATCACCACAAAACTTAGGCGGCCATCTTAATCTCTGATTGTCGCTTGGCGAATCTATTCGGACTTCAAAAGGATATGGCTTAGTGGTTTTTACTCCTTTAAATCTTGCACGAAGGAAGAAAAAAATCATTTGGGAATTCATAAAAGCATAGAACATCAGATTCACCATTATATTATTTCCTCCTCTTCTTCTTTTTCTTCTACTTCTTCTTCCTCTTCTTTTCTTTCTTCTACTTCTTCCTCTTCTTCTTCTTCTACTTCTTCTTCTTCTTCTTCTTTTTCTTATTCCTCTTCTTCTTCTTTCTTTTTCTTGTGTCTTTTTACTCTCTTAGAACTTCCCGATTCCTTCCATTCCTTTGTTTCCTCTCTACTTTATTCTCTCTTTCCTCTCTTTTCCTCTCTTCTATCCTCTCTTCCTCCCGGTTATATTTCCCGACCGTGTAAGGACAGAAGCGCTGGTGAACCCCAAGTTCTTCTTTGGCTTTCTTTCTTCCTTCCTTCTTTACTTCTTTCTTTCTTTCCTTTCTTCCTCCTTCCATCCTTCCTTCTTCCTTCTATCCTTTCTTCTTCCCTCCATCCTTTCTTCCTTCCTTCCATCTTACCTTCCTTCTTCCTTCTTCCTTCCTTCCTTCCTTCCTTCCTTCCTTCCTTCCTTTCCTTCTTCCTTCCTTCCTTCTTTCCTTTCTTCCTTTTCTTTTCCTTAACACTACCTCATCTCCCTTTCCTTCTGCTCTTCCTCCTCCTCTTCTTCCTACTCCTTATAGTCTCCTCCTCCTCCTCCTCACTGCTTCCCCTTATCCTCCTCTGCTTCCTCCTCCTCCTCTTCCTCCTCCTTCTCCTCTGCCTCCCCTTCTCCTCCCCTGCCTCCTCCCCTACTCCTTCTTGTCTCCTCCTCCTCCTCCTCTTCCTCCTACTCCTATGCCTCCCCTTCTCCTCCTCTGCCTCCTCCTCCTCCTCCTCTGCCTCCTCCTCCCCTTCTCCTCCTCCCCATCTGCCTCTTCCTCCTCCTCCTCCTCTGCCCCCTCCTCCTCCTCCATCTTCTCTGTCTCCCTCTCCTCCTCCTTCTCTTCTCCTCTCCTTGCTTCCTGTCATCCCTCCTCTGTCTCTTCTGTCTCCTCCTCCTCCTCCTCCTCCTCCTCTTCTCCTCTCCTTGCTTCCTGTCACCCTTCTAGGTCTTCCTTCATTCGTCTTCCTTTCCTCCCCTCCTCTCCTCCTCTCTTTCCTCTTCTCTCGCTTGCTTCCGCCTTCTTTCATTTCTTCCAATTCTCTTTTCTTTTCTTATTCAATCTGTGTTCCTTTGTCGTCTTAACCAAGCTAGTCCTATCTTCGTTGAGTTTCTCTGTCTCTATGTTTCTTTTTAAAGACTGACATTCTATTTTTTTTTATTTGTCTTCAACCCTCTGCTGTCTTTAGACCTTCCTTCACACACCATTTTTTTTTTTTTTTTTTTTTTTTTAAGTTTTTAGCTTTTCGTCTTTGCTTTATCTCTTTCTCCTTCTCCTTCTTCTTCTTCTTCTCCTTCTTCTACGTGTTCGTTCTTCTCAGGTTTCAGGTTTTTGAATGTTCCCCCCTTTCTGGATTTCCCAATTTTTATCTATAGTTCTAATCTCGTAATCCGTCTCTGCTTCAGGCTTGAAGCTGTGCTGTCACATGTAATAACAATGAACACAATTTCTTTTAGTCTTTGTATATTTTTCTTTCCCCTCACTTCTCTTCTTTTTCATATACTGTAGGTTATATAATTACATGTATATATATATATATATATATATATATATATATATATATATATATATATATATGTATATAATAAGCTTGAGTGATGGTAGAGACCTCTAACGG
>NC_134781.1:82452271-82462271 GCF_046742065.1 Oratosquilla oratoria
ATACATATATATATATATATATATATATATATATATGTACATATATATATATATATATATATATATATATATGTACATATACATATATATACATACATATATATGCATAGATACATATATATATATATATATATATACATAGATACATATACATAGATACATATATATATACATGCATATATACATATATATATACATATATATATACATATACATGTATTAGAGTATCACAAACAAGGTTTTCTAATACAAAGATCAGTCAAACAGAGCATTCTAGTTTTTTATTCAATCTTAGAATCAAGGGTTGCCGTTGGGCCTGAGTGAATTAATGACCTTCTCACCGAGTAACATACTATATAGCATCTGGCTTCCCGGACAGTTCACGGTGAAGACCGACAAAGTCAAGTTTTTCTACAAGTTGTGTGGTAGCATTGAGGATGCACTTGCTCCACCAATCAATGAGAGAATTATCATCATTGATCGAAACGCCACATTTCACTGCCTAGGAGATATTTCAAATAATTTTCGTCACATGTGTGGCAAAGTATTCACCATGGTGCCTAAGGTGACGTTTTCATCAGGATTAACTCTTGCATGGAAAATTCCATCAAGCGCAAGAAAAGAAAGACATCGGGAGTTTCAGACACTCCTATGAAGAGGTTCAGTAACCAGGAAACCTAGGATCGGAAACAGTTTTTGATAAATGAAAAAAAAAAAAATATATATATATATATATATATATATATGTATATATATATATATATATATATATATATATATACATATATATATATCAACGACCTCCTCTTGGTGGAGTGGCAGAAAAGTACATATGCTTCTGAGCTTCGTTTTAGTGAGGTTATATTGATATGTGACTGGAAAAATGTATACCTTATCAAACGATGGAGTCGATGTGAACTTGTCTTGATACCTCTTCTGTGTTCATCTCATTAGGAGATGGATACAAGAATTATCCTGTAGATAGCATATGCACAGAGTATGCTGAAAAGGTATTCTAAAACACGGGTCCCTGGATTTTTTTTTATATCATGCTCCAATATGCTTGCATGTATCGAAACGTTATCATCCTCTTTGACACTGGTATAGGAAATGGCAAAAAAAAAAAAGCTTAACATCATTGAAATGGCGAAATAATTTTAACAGGTCCATTGTTCAGCACTGCTGGGTCGGTCTCCATGCTTTCACAGGATGTGATAGCACAAGTGCAATGAAAGGACGTGACAAAGTGAGATCATTGGGTATCTTTCTAAAGTCAACTGAATATTTAGAAATCTTCCCACAACTTGTCAGTATTAGATGTTATGATCAAGTTGAAAGCTTTTACCTGTACTGCCTATAGCAAATTTAGGATAAAAAAGCATGTCAATGTTGTACGTTTTGTGAAGATCGATCAAATGGAATCTGTAGCTATAAGGAACATGAAGTAACACTCTAAGACAGCGTTCCTCAACCTTAGGCTTCCCCGGAACCCTAAGGTTCCGCCAAAGGTCCCTAAGGGTTCCGCGAGAACAAGTGAGATAAGCTAATGTACCTTTGATTTTTTATTTAATTTCATATACGTAATATAATTAAACACGCACGACATATTCTAGGTTATTGTAATAATGTAATATAGGCATCATCCTATCTAAGCTATTATTACGATGAAAATAAAATGAGAAAGATATGGTATATGTGTTTATTTATTTTTTCTTTTTGGGCAGGGGTTCCTTGAGACATGCAATTTATTTCAAAGGTTACGAAAGGGTAAATAAGTTGAGGAATGTTGCTCTTGGAGGTTGGCATGGCATCACTACCCATTTGCAGGAAACACCGAAGTTACATGAAATCAGGGTGAACAATATTGAAATCAGGATGACAATATTGAACAGACTGCACACTCCTAATTCACAGATCTCGAACCACACTAATCATGGATAGTAATTGGTTCAAAGTTTGCTATAACCGTACTGGTTTAATGAAAATTATTTCCTTGATCATTCAGTAAACGCAGAAACCAGAAATGAACAAGAATATTACATATCTAAACCCCCTTTGTGGACATTTTGCCCACGGACGTTTGGGCCAGCATTCTCATCCTTTCCCAGTGTCCAATCCCTCCCACCTTCTCCTCCTCCTCCTCCTTCTCTTCCTCCCCCCCCTTTTCTCACCCCCTTCCCTCCTTTCCCCTTATTTAATCTCAAGCATTTGTATCTCAACTTGTACTTGAAAAAGCTGTAATAAGCGAAACGTCGTACAAATAAAGGCTCCGTCCTCATATGGTGTTTATCTCGTCAAGAATATAAAGGTAAAGACGAGATTGACGACGAATTCGATGTTGAATCGGATGATAAATTCGATGTGGTTGGAATATTCATTGACAGTGATGATGACTGAACATGACAATTGGGACATGTTACATAGCTCTCACCTTTGTTGATACCTACAATGCTCATTTACTGGTTATTTAGACTCCTTAATGAAAGACTTACCGTCGTAATAAATGTACTGTACTTACCGTATTCGTCATACATTACATGCTATACTTAACTCTTTTGTTTCGTTCTGTGAAATGATGCAAAAAAAATTATGGTGGGAAGTTTTATTTTGAAGAGCGGATTGGGCTATCTTTATTAATTTGGTACCAATTATTGGACAAAATCATGAATAATAAGAAAGCTAAGGAATCGAGAAGACGTCGTTTTACGAATGATGCCTTGACCTAATCACCAAAATTGGTGTGCACCCCTCAACATTGGAATATTTACTATCTTAGATTTCAGAAGATATATGTCCACAAATTTGGTGTCAAAAGAAGTGTCTTGGATGACATAATGTATAAAAAATACTAGCATCAGATATATTCACCAATATATAAAAATCAAAGTATCGGACGTTTTTCCTGTTATTTTTCTTATCTTTCTTATGTTCGGGGGTCTTGTCACAAGACATGAGATAGTGAGTTAATGATAATTATTACTGCCCATTTGTATTACTTTTCAAATAATGAATTAAAAAAGCCTTTAGACGGTACCCTATTTCTTTTAGTCGCTCGTGCATAAGCATTAAAAAGAACCCTCTAAAATATGCTAAAATATACTCTGTGACGATCGAGAATTGGCTTCAAATAGGTTATACCCATAAAGGATTACAAAGGCGGAGGATGTCGACAGGAGCCCTTTTGGTCCATAACTAGGTCAGGTGCAAAAAAAAAAAAAAGAAAGAAAAAAAAATAAAAAACAAATAAATATATATATATATATATATATATATATATATATATATATATATATATATATATATCGTGTATGTATGTATGTCTATAATGATAAATTATGATAATGATAAATTGGGTGAGAATACGCTGTGTACCTTAGTTTATTTCATGTTATCTCTTCAATTCATTATTCAGATATGATAAGGATTAAGAGAAAACATAGTGAAGTAGAGTTGTGGGGGTGGGGATGCATGTGAGGCACATCTAGACTACAGACACTATACCATACGGTGGCGCCATCGGCTCAAGATAGTATAATGCCGTATGGTCTAAGGTTCGAATCCCGTAGACAGAGCAATTCAAGCATACAAATATATATATATATATATATATATATATATATATATATATATATATATATATATATATATATATATATATATACTGGCACGTAAAGGCAGAGGCTTAAGTAAAGAAGTTAGTTATAGAAGACGAAAGATATCTCTTTCAGTTATACAAAATAAAATGAAATAAAATAAAGTAAAATAAAATAAAATAAAACAAGTTGAAATAAAATAAAACAAGATAAAATGAAATAAGATAAAATGAAATGAAATAGGAGATAAAACAAGACAAAGTAAAATAAAACAAAACAAGATCAAATGTGATTACATATAAAATACATTAGAAATGTTATGAAATAAAGCAAAATAGAATAAGATAAAATCAAATAAAACAAAATCAAATAAAAAAAGATAAATAAAACGAAATTCAGAATAAATGGTCTCCACTGCAAAAAGAGTCAACGTAGATAACATAAACCCTCAACGCAAAGAAGGTTAACCCCAAAGAGATTCTTAAACCATAAAACTAGGTTAGGTCTTGTTTGACGTTATGACATCGATGACCTGACAGCTTCGAGGACTAGCTCGATTTGTCAGAGCTGATCCTGAAGAATCGGGGCGGGGGCTGGGGGTGACAGGCCCCCCCCCCAAAAAAAAAGGAAAAAGGTAATTTTACTTACCCGAAGAAATCCCCATCGCTTCAGAGTCGACGCCCAACGCGTGTTAGGTTAGGTTAGGTTGGGTTAGGTTAGGTTGGGTTGGGTTGGGTTGGGTTGGGTTGGGTTGGGTTGGGTTGGGTTGGGTTGGGTTGGGTTGGGTTGGGTTGGGTTGGGTTAGGTTAGGTTAGGTTAGGTTAGGTTAGGTTAGGTTAGGTTAGCTTAGGTTAGGTTAGGTTAGCTTAGGTTAGGTTAGGTTAGGTTAGGTTAGGTTATGTTATGTTATGTTATGTTATGTTAGGTTAGGTTAGGTTAGCTTAGGTTAGGTTAGGTTAGGTTAGGTTAGGTTGGGTTGGGTTGGGTTAGGTTAGGTTAGCATGGGTTAGCTTAGGTTAGCTTAGGTTAAGTTAGGTTGGGTTAGGTTAGGTCATGTTATGTTAGGTTAGGTTAGCTT
Source organism: Oratosquilla oratoria (assembly GCF_046742065.1). NCBI lineage: Eukaryota > Metazoa > Arthropoda > Malacostraca > Stomatopoda > Squillidae > Oratosquilla > Oratosquilla oratoria. The sequence goes on from NC_134781.1 coordinate 82,456,943, forward strand.
AGCTTAGGTTAGGTTAGGCTTGGTTAGGTTAGGTTAGCGGAACAACGTAAATGGTTTCGACTGGATTAAGTTTATTGAGAAGACAAGGCACAGTGACGTTCAACTTAACTAAGGAATGAACAGAATCTGTTCCCGATGAGTCATATTTCATCATAGTTAAAAGGTCAGGTCAAATGCCAGGTCAATTGGGAAGGACACACCTTCGAACAAGAGGGCGAGGGGGGAGGGGAGGGGAGGGGAGGGGAGGGAAGGGGGCGTCAGGAAAGGGGGAAAGGGGGAGGGAGATGGGTAAGGGGGAGGGGAGTGTCTGGAGATAGGTAAGAAAGGAGGGGGAGTGTCTGGAGAAGGGGGAAAGAGGGGAGGTAAGGGGAGGGGGAGTGTCTGGAGAGGGGAAATGAGGGGAGTTAGGGGAATGGGAGTGCTTGGAGAGAGGGAATGAGGGGGAGGGGGAGTGTTTGGAGAGGGGGAAGGGGAGTGTCTGGAGAGGGGGAAAGAGGGGAGGTAAGGGGAGGGGGGAGTGTCTGGAGAGGGGAAAAGAGGGGAGTTAAGGGGAGTGTTTGCAGAGGGGGAAAGAGGGGAGGTAAGGGGAGTATCTGGAGAGGGAGAAAGAGGGGAGGTAAGGGGAGGGGAGAGTGTCTGGAGAGGGGGAAAGAGGGGAGGTAAGGGGAGGGGGAGTGTCTGGAGAGGGGAAAAGAGGGGAGGTAAGGGGAGTGTCTGAAGAGGGGGAAGAGGGGAGTAAGGGGAGGGGGAGTGTTTGGAGAGGGGGGAGGAGGGAAGGTAAGGGGAGTATCTGGAGAGGGGGAAGAGAGGAGGTAAGGGGAGGTAAGGGGAGTGTCTGAAGTGGGGGGAAGAGGGAAGGTAAGGGGAGGGGGGAGTGTCTGGAGAGGGGAAAAGAGGGGAGGTAAGGGGGAGTGTCTAGAGAGGGGGAAGAGGGGGAGGGGGTGTCCTGAAAGGGGGAAAAGGGGGTCAGGGGGGGAAGTCTCCGAAGAAGGGTGGGAGAGGGGAGATGAAGGAGGAGAATGCCCTTCTTCAGACCCTTTTTCCCTTTCCTCTCTTTACTAAACAGTTCTTAAAAAAAAAAAAAAAAAACATCTAATTTGGGTGTCTATATAAACTTGTTTGGTTTCTATATTGTTCTAAGTCAAAAGTTTCCAACATTTGTTTTGTTTCTCTGTACTTTTGGCCATTTTCATATATTCCCGTGTGACCCTGAACTTTAAAAATTAAGGCAATGAAAGTGACATTTTGATCATATTTGATTATGAAATCTATATGTGTACACTGCATAACAATCTTAATGGTGATGACACCAACAAACTAAACTCAAGTAATTTATGAAATATTTTGATCTATCACATACCTGTCTTTCTAATATCTATGTACCCATAATGATCTTTACTAAGAGTACACAAAAATATTCTAAACAACGTAACCAGAACTAAGGAGTTCTAATGAGATAATTGAGTTTATTTTTTGTCAACAAGCTCATTACTACGAAGGAAAACTTTTGCAATAACATGACGTGTTTTTTGAATTTTGATTTTATTTTGAAAAAAAAAAATATTACGCTGTTATCCCTAAAGTAACTTGTTCTTATGATCATTAATAATGGATCAATTTATTTCCAACTAAAATTGTTATACAAAACAAAAGCAGTTATTCTTTTATTATACTTTTACCGCCCCAGTAAAATAATACTAATTCTAAAATAAGTTAATAACAAAACAATTTATAAAAAAGAATAGTATCATAAAGCTTTATAGGGTCTTATCGTTAGGTTAGGTTAGGTTAGGTTAGGTTAGGTTGGGGTTAGGTTGGGGTTAGGTTAGGTTAGGTTAGGTTAGGTTACGTTAGGTTGGGGTTAGGTTCGGGTAGGTCACGTTAGGTTAGGTTAGAGTTATCCTGGGTCTGGTTTGGTTAGGTTACGTTAGGTTGGGGTTATGCTGGGTTAGGGTAGGTTAGGCTAGGTTAGAATAGGTTAGGGTTAGATTAGGTTAGGTTTGATTTGATTCCCAGCAGAACTCAAAATGCTGACTCGCAAAGCCACGTTGATAGAAAAACTACTCAAATATCCTAATGGAATCCCCTCAAACGTGCAAATGTACCAATTCGGGGCACATGTACTCTAGGTGGGAAACCCCTTTTCTAGGCGTTCTAGAGAAACCCTCCCGGCACTCTGTTCTTTGCTATGACATTTCTAGGTGAGAGCTAGAGTTGACCTTTATCCCTCTAACCCAAGGAAGTTGAAGATCATTCTAGATCAATACCTGCTTGTGGCGAACAAAATCTAGAAGTTAAGACTATTCTAGAACAATGCTTCCTAGTGAACAAAATCTAGAAGGCATATGCGTCTTTGACAGGTTCAGTGATTCCCCTAACCCAAGGAAGTAGAACATTCTAGAACAATTCCTCCTAGAAAATCAAAAGATATTTGCGTCTGTGGCACGTTCGGATGAGATCCGCCTCGCAAGCGCAAAGCCCATGGTTCGAATCTTGTCAGTTTCTGATGATTAATAAAGGCCCTGGCTGTCCGTGCACAAAGGGCAAAGGTGCTGGTTTAGGCTCCACCACAGCGTCGTCTGTCATCGTTCTTATCTATCTATATTTAATTTATGCTTTTATTTAATTTTATCTACTATTTATTTCATAGAAGGTAAATCTCCGAATGTGATCTATTTTATGATTTTGTTCTGGTTGACGTCAGGCAATTTTATTCGGGTCAGAAGAGTACTAGAGATGTGTGTGTGTGTGTGTGTGTGTGTGTGTGTGTGTGTGTGTGTGTGTGTGTGTGTGTGTGTGTGTGTGTGTGTGTGTGTGTGTGTATGTGATTCACCATGGTCTTTGGATCACGTATTGGAATCGTGATCTACAGCTATCCCCCTCCGGAAGAGAGCTCAGAGCTCATATATTCCCGATCTATGGGTAATACTATGACCTTACACGCACACTCACACCCAACTCCCCGCCCACAAGAATTGGAGTAACGACCCGCAGAGCATAGATACTGAAATTATTTCAGCCCTGGGCAGGATTCGAACCCCGGAGAGCCGTAGTGGCAGTCGGGAACTCTAACAACTGCGCAACGAGTTGTGTGTGTGTGTGGGTGGGTGGGATGTTTGGGTGTGTATGCACGTGTATACACGCCAGAACAATATAACCATGACCTAAGCAAGACAGTATACAGACAGTTGTCCAGGAAGGATACAGATTCAAATGAGAGACGCTCACAGACATCTCCAGACAGGACTTGAGTGAGCGACTGTACATAGCGGCCATTTTCCTTGTCTTACATAAAGCTCTGACCTTTCACCTTCTGCCAAGTTCTCCTAGCAACACCTTCAATACGGTGAAGAACTTCACAGTCTTTGTTCTGTTCAAAGACAAACTGTTCTTTTCATCTAAAGGAACGACCTCGAGACTTGCGAGATCGGCGCCGGCCAAGGTCTTTCTATCCCCTGGCTTTCATTTTAATAAAATCACCTGCCGACAGTCGGGAGAGACCACGCGAAAGATACATCACCATGATGAGGGGGTGAACGCGACAGACGATGACCTGAGCAGACGAAGGAGCGATCTTGCATCTTCATTTGTTAGGTTGACCTATGACAGCTATCCTCTCATCACCTTTAACCATGACCTTACGTAAAATCTCGTCTCTCGGCTTTAGTAATGACCTTTAGTCCATTGGATGTGAAAGGCAGTGGGTTGGGGGTATGGCGGGAAGGGATATTAACTGATTTAAATCACCTGACGACAGAATAATAAAACCACACGAATACTGCTAGAACAGGAAAAAAAAAATCCAAAGTGTAGCCAAATGGTTAAATCCTCTTAAAATCAAGTCAGTGGGTTTTCCTAAAACTGAATGAAATCAAAATTCCTTTGAGTGTTTTTGACTTGATGACTAGCCTGTACTCTGAGACACTGAGTGATACGAAGTGTGGGGAGAACTGTCCAGTTACTTCCCCGTTAATTCATGACTGGAGCAAAGGTGGAGCCTCGTACTCACACATTCCAGCACCTTCATGGTCCGGGCGTTGGACAGAATCTATCGACCAGTGTCACTCCGGAGTATCCATTCGTAACACAAAGGTCATTGACCTCGTCTTTGTTTGTGATGCTATCCTTCTCGCGGAGTCGTTGGAGGTCCTGAAGTCACTACACAAGGGGCCGAGACTGCCTGGATTCCAGGTCTCTTGGGCCAAGACCAAAGCCCAGAGCTTTGGAGGTTAAATGGATGACAGAGAGTCTGTACGTGCATGGGAGAAGGACACTGAGGTCTTGGAAAGCTTCACATATCTAGGTAATGTTTTGTATAACAGTGGTGCGTCATGTCAAGAAGTAATTCGAAGGTGTAATGGACTCACTCGATCAGCTTATGTGGCGCTGTCGATATCTATACAGGAGGACGAAGTCCAGAATCGCTAAGTCGCTTGTCCTCCATGTTTTACTGTACGGTTGTGAGACATGGTCATTGAATAATGACTCGAAGAGGTGTCTCTACGTCTTTGGTACCAAATGCCTTCGTAGAATAATACTGATATGAGTATATATCAAACCAGTGACTGCTCCATTATACACAGCTAAGGTCTTTTGCTAGGATAATTCATTGACATCAACTCCAGCTCTTTGGGCCTGTGGCACGTTTCCCCGAAATTGATTCTACCCAGAAGGAAATCTTTCCAGGGGATAACCCTCAATGGAGGAGATGAGGTGGACGCCCATAGAACTCATGGCAGAGTTGCTTGGAATGGAATGGGTGGGTGCATGGGGGCTTGGTCGTAGTGATGGGATATGGCGTCGGCGTGTGAGTGGCGTGACGCCCCCACTGTTCTCGGGGCTTATGTGTCCATTGATAACTATTAATAAAATCACCTGGCGGCAACAAGAATGAAAACGAGGCAAAAGTTTTCTAGCGACGATGCTACTGTTAGTAGAAAAAGAGGTTTGGTGAGTTCGTCTCCTTTATCATTAAAGTATAACTGAACCGATTTTACATGCGGCCAGGAGCCGATATACATACATACATACATATATATATATATATATATATATATATATATATATATATGTATGTATATATATATATATATAACACCGCGTGGGTAGTCACCCATGGTGCGTAATTACATAATTACACTGGATTAGGTTAGGTCTGGTCAAACAGGGCCGCACTGTCAAGGCAGGTGTGTGTGGTTGGCGCGTCAGGTCTTTCCCGCGTGGGCGACATACCGCGCGTGCCATGCAAAGTGGTTATCGTGGTTTGTACAGTGTTAACTACTTCTACTTTCACAAAGACAACTGACTTAAAATGATATTATTTACGAGT
>NC_134781.1:82484771-82489771 GCF_046742065.1 Oratosquilla oratoria
CTGTCTACCATCTTGTATTTCTCTCGTTTTGCCTTGTTGTCTACTTGTCTCTGTCTATCTGTCTACATGTCTCTGCCTGCCATCCATTATACCAGTCTATCTATCAACTTGTCTACCTGTCTCTGCCTGTCCCATTTCGCCTGTCTATCTTTGTCTGTCTCATTCTGTCTACCTCTCTCCATACCGTCCATCCCCGTCTCATCTCCCCGTCCCAACATTCTGTCTACGCTGGAGGGATCTCTGTCCAACTTGGCTCTCAGAAACTTGACTCATGGCCTACAAAGTTAGTTAACTTGACTCAGACACGATGTGGGTAGGTTTCTTGCTTATTCTAGAATCCTATCTAGGAATCCTACGTCATCCACTTCCTTAACAGGTGGTCCTACCCCCTACAATCTAGCTGCCGTCACGTGATTCTATTCGTCTCCAGGGGTACCCTCAGTGACGAAAAACTAAAAATTCACTAAAAATCGATACAACACATTTTTGAAAATTAATCAATTTAACAGAAATGTGGGGTTTCCTTAGGGTTGTGAAAATCAGTCAAGGGATTAATTTTGTTTTTGTGTGAAATGCTAACAATGATTTACTCCAAACTTTTTTTTTTATGGTTTAACGTCACAAACTCCCCCTGTCGGAAGGCTAGGACGGTGCCCCTCACAGAGGGCTTTGTAGCGTGGAATTTAATGAACCATGCCCTTGGTTCAACTTCGCCGGTGGCAGGATTCGAACCGCCATCCCCTCGACCTTCGCCGCAAGTACTACAAAATATCTTAAGTGATTGAAAGATACATATATTACATATCATTACATATTTAATTCATAAATTCATTTACATATTCATTTTTGGTTTATTCATTTATTTATCTATTTATTTGTTAGGACTATTTACGTGTGAAGTTCTAACAATGATTCACTCCAAACATGTCCCACAAAATATCCTAACTGTCTGATTAAAAAATACATACATTACTTATCATTATATATTTATTTAATTTATAAATTCATTTACATATTTATTCCTTTTTTATTTATTTATTTATTTATTTATCTATTTATTTATTCATTTATTCATTTATTCATTTATTTATTTATTCATTCATTATTTTATTTTGCATTCGACCTAGCTATGGACCAAAAGGTCTCCTGTCAGTATGCTCCTCCTTTGTAATCCTTTGTAATCCTTTATAAATAAATAAATTACCCCATTTACTCTTTCACTTATTGGAAATAAACTCATCTGCTGGGATTCGAACCCCGCCAGAGCGGAATGCTTCATATAAAGCGTGGACTGTACCGCCTGTACTACACAGTCCTCGCTTTATATGAAACATTCCGCTCTGGCGGGGGTTCGAATCCCAGCAGATGAGTGCATTTCCAAATGTCAAAATGACAAACGTGTACATTAAACGAAGTACTGCGTGAAGAATTTTTTTAATAATTAATCAACTTAGAAAAGATTATAAAGGATTACAAAAGAGGAGCATACCGACAGGGGACCTTTTGGTCCATAACTAGGTCGGATGCGAAAAAAATATAAATATTATGAATAAATAAATAAACAAAAATTATGATAATTTAGATAATAATAAACAAAATAAATAAATAAATAAATGCATAGGTATGATTAAATAATAAACAAACAGGTAAATAGTAAATTATAATAAATTGACACATAACTAATAATAAGTGAAATCAAACAAATAATAAACAAACAGACAAATGATAACAAACATACAAATATAAAACTTTATACATATTGTTAAATAAAGTAATTTTTTTCATTCCGATGGTCTATACAGGACTCCAGCTTCTTTTATCTTTCTATACGCCTCTCCCCCTTTCTCCTAAAGGCATTTTCCCCCATATCAGGGGTGGCCAACACAAAGCTTACATTTGCCTCACACCTGTCCCAAAGCCATCCCAAAAACCCATTTTCTGTTCCTTTCCATCTTAGCGCCTCGTGAATGAAAGGTCATCCCTTACACCCGCCACATTGCTCGGGGTCAAAGACAATGCAGCAAGACACAGCACTTTGTAATCGCACAGAGAAATCACATCTTTGTTAGGATTACTCTTCCTAACTATATACGAGTATGTGTGGGTTTGTGTGTGTGTATATGTGTGTGATTCACAATGGTCTTGGATCACGTGTTGGACTCGTGATCCACAGCTATTCCCCTCCCGGAAGAGAGCTCAGAGTTCATATATGACCGGTGTATGGGTAATGCTGTGACTTTACACGCCCACACACCCCTAACTCCCCGCCCACGAGAGTTGGAGTAATGATTCGCAGCGCAGCGATACTGAAAGTATTTCAGCCCTGAGCGGGATTCGAACCCGGACTGTCGTAGTGGCGGCCGGGAACTCTACCACTGTGCCACGAGTCGTGTGTGTGTGTGTGTGTGTGTGTGTGTGTGTGTGTGTGTGTGTGTGTGTGTGTGTGTGTGTGAGCATGTGTGTTTGTATGTGTACGAGTGTACGCACACGTGTCAGTGCGCGTACATGCATGTGTGCGTATATTCGTACATGTGTGTGTATTTACCCAACTGCATTTACCTAATTGTAATATACAGGAAAGGAGCAATGCTTGCGTAACCTCGTCTCTTAATTTCTAGTCATCATATTTAGATTGAAATTCATATGTGGTTGTTCATTTGACTTTGTTTTCTGTAAACGTTTGTCGCTCAGCTAGTTTCTCTTTTATTTAGCAAATTTTAGGAAACAAATAGATTTCAAACCTACTCATAAACTTTATTTTTGTAAATATGTCATTTCTTAATGTCGTCGTCAACAACAACAACAACAACAACATCAACATCAACATCAACATCATCATCATCATCATCATCATCATCATCATCATCATCATCATCATCATCATCATCATCATCATCATTATTTTGTAGATTTGTTTATAGAATTTCCATTGCCACTCTCCCTTTCCATAGTTGAATCTTTTATTTGCTTCCCTTGTTTATCTGACAACTTGCATATTTTCTGTTGTCATGCATTAAACAGCCCCATTCTGCATGATTCATGCTTTTAAACAACATATATTGATGCTTATTCTATTTCATGATGTACTATATTCTATTACATGTCTCAATGAAAATATACATTTTTTATTCAAGAGAATAAATCATTATAAATTCCTGATACCAACTGTGACAATTAGTCCCGTAGGAGGGACGTTGGAGAGGATACTCTCCCCTCCGGCTGCAAAGGCCATCAGCACCCTCATTTTACTTGGTTATAGATATAGGGGGAATACTATGCTCCGTTTATCTTAACTTGGTGGAAAATATCTGAATTGATCTTATGTGGATCATATGTTATGTTACATACAGCATACAATACATATCTGATATCTCTCTCTCTCTCTCTCTCTCTCTCTCTCTCTCTCTCTCTCTCTCTCTCTCTCTCTCTCTCTCTCTCTCTCTCTCTCTCTATCCCTATCTCTCTCTCCCTCTCTCCCTCCCCCCCTCTCTCTCTCTCTCTCTCTCTCCCTCTCCCTCTCTCTCTCTCCCTCTCTCTCTCTCTCTCTCTCTCTCTCTCCTCTCTCCCCCTCTCTCTCTCCCTCTCTCTCTCTCCCTCTCTCTCTCTCCCTCTCCCTCTCCCTTCCCCTCTCTCTCTCTCTCTCCCCTTTCTCTCCCTCTCTCTCTCCCTCCCCCTCTCTCTCTCTCTCCCTCCCTCTCCCTCCCTCCCTCCCTCTCTCTCTCTCTCTCTCTCTCTCTCTCTCTCTCTCTCTCTCTCTCTCTCTCTCTCTCTCTTTCCCTATCTATCCATATCTATCCCTCTCTCTCTATCCCTTTCTCTTTATCCCTCTCCCCCCTTCTCTCTCTCTCTCAGAAGAGAGCTGAACTTATAAACATTACCATCTACGGATCTCCAATGTTCTCATTATCATATTTTTTACTCTAAAACTCATTATTTCGTTATTTCATTTCCGCAAAAGAATGAAATGGATAATTATTTTGTTCCTTCATAATATGTTCTGGTCTCTTCTTTCCCTGTTAATTTTGTTTAATTCTATATCTAATATAGAAAGATGGCGTCTAGCATCTTTGGGCATCTATAAAACATCTCAATGTTTGGCTCTAAGTCTCCCTGTCGTATCCTGTCTCTTCCTGTCTCGTTACTCTGTTCTCCTTGTTTCCTCCCGTCAAGCCATTCTGTCTTTTAGTTCCCTATATTTCCTCCTGTCACATCGTTTCGTCTCCCCCGTCACATCTCGTGGAGTAATTCTGTCCTCCTGTCCCTTCCTGTCACTTCCTCTCTCTCCCGTCCTCCTTGTCACCTGTCAAGTCCTTCTGTCTTCCCTTCCTCCTGTCTCCACGGCCCTCCGTCCCCCTGTCTCTCTGGTTTCCTTTATTCATTCTTTTATGGCAAAGTTCCACCCCAGACTCTAATCCTATCACCACATCCCTCGCTGTCGACGTCATCCCAGTTTCCAGGCATTGTCAGCGTTTTGCAGCTATCGTGTCAGACTTCCAGGAATCTGGAACGAGGTGGGAGTCAACTTCCCCGTTCAGCCAACAGATGGCGCGCACTATAGAGTGTATATGTATGCAAATATCCTTCCCTCTTTCCTTTCTAGGACTAAACTTTTCTCCGCAATGATGATAATAATAAAAAGTAAAGTTTCTATTCATCTACAACTCTATCTTTCCATACTTGTTCCTAGACATTTTTGTTTGTTTTTCTACTTCGATTTGGAAATATTTTAGTACACCTTGAGTCGTCAATACCTTTGCTTTCCTTCGTGAAGATGTCTCAGTTAGCCTAGGACCACTACATTGTAAGAAAATTATTGAACACTGAACGTGTGTAGATTAATTCTTATCAACGAACTGGCACCTTGAACATATTGTCTCTCCTTCCAGCATCGTTCTGTTTCAATGAACGAAATCATCCCGCACTCATCAACCTTTGTTGATCAACTTTTGTTGATCTTCTTACATTTGTTCTGTCTTTGCTCTCTTCGACTAATCAGGACA
>NC_134781.1:82502271-82509771 GCF_046742065.1 Oratosquilla oratoria
TAATGTCATAACACATTTGTAAATATACACTTAAAACATACAATCGTAGAAATAATATTAGGAATAGAGGGAATCCGTATATTTCGACCACTATCTGTAGTCGAAATATACGGATCTGAAGAGGACTACAGACAGTAGTCGAAATATACGGATCTGAAGAGGACTACAGACAGTAGTCGAAATATACGGATCTGAAGAGGACTACAGACAGTAGTCGAAATATACGGATCTGAAGAGGACTACAGACAGTAGTCGAAATATACGGATCTGAAGAGGACTACAGACATTAGTCGAAATATACAGATCTCCTGTGCTTCTGATATTATTGCTCCGGTGGTGGGTTTTAAGGGTTTTAGGGCTTATTTTACCATGAAAACCGTAATAAGATAAATTGTTTAGATGAATAAAAAGGGCATAAGGAGAAGAAATAATTTCGCGGCACAGCAATCCTTGATTCACGTAAGGAGAGTTGCAATAGAAGTTTCCATATAGACATAAAGAAGGACACAAACTCAAAACCTTCAGAGACAAAGGGAAGGATGTAAGGAAGGAGACACTGAAGGATGCTGAAATCGTGCAGATATGATGAAGGGAAAACTCTGAAGGCAAATACGAGGAAAGATAAGGAGGTTGCCTGAAAGAGGAAATGAATGTTTGTTTTGCATGTGCTCATCATGCTCATAGCAGACAGAGTTTAGGTAAACATTTAACCGTCCATGATATTCAGTTTAAGTATTTGATCTACGTAATTATCTCTTTAGGGAGTTAAGCTCGAAGGTTGAAGGGGGAGGTGGAAGGTGGGAAGAGAGGGGGGGGGTTAGTACAACCAATTTTAACCCAAGAATGAGTTTCCAAGTCGTTAATTAAGATAAATATATTAAACGACAGCAAGCAAACTGACAATGAGAGACAAATAAGATAGCCTGACGGTGACCCCCCCCCCAAAAAAAAAAAAGATCTGGAAGAACTTTATTATTAATCGAATTGGGCTATAGCTCCCATTGATACCGAGGGGGATGACAATGAGGTGAATAGCCCGGCAGTTACCAGAATAGAAATTAAAGAAAACAATATCGCGGCTTCTCTCTCATGCATCTAAAAAGGGACATCTCACTTCTAAGGCGGACTATAGACTCCCCCTGGAGGCTTAAACACCCCATAGAGGGTTAAAGATCTCATGGAAAGTCCAAAGAACTTCTTTAATGGGAACAGAGTCCGATAACTAAAGGTAGTTAGTAGATGTTAAGTGATTAGATTTACTCTTGGACAGTGGTTCTATCCAGAAGGCTAAAGGGCAATGGGAATACATATTCGTATGTTGTTGTTGTTGTTTTGGACTGTATTTTACTAGCGCTTCTACCCTTGTGGACAATCTTGCGTCGCTGTTGTGCGTATTGGTGGTTGTAATATTGATTACAAAGGATTACAAAGAAGGAGCATGCCAACGGTAGACCTTTTGGTCCATAACTAGGTCGGATGCGAAATAAAACATAATTATGAATAAATAGATAAAAACTATAATAATATAAATAATAATAAATAAAATAAATGAATAAATGCATAGGTATAGTTAAATGATAAATAAACAGGTAAATAGTAAATAACAATAAATTTACATATATATTGTCACATCCACCTCTAACCTAAAATAATCAGTTAGTAAATAAAGGACCTAGGAGGACAATAATAACTCTTACAGATATTGCCTCATCCCTTAAAGGTGGGTGACAAAATAGAAATAACTCTTTTCAGTATCATCTATATCATATATCATCACTATTGAGGTTAGGTAAAGATAGAGGTAATTATTTTCATATATTGAACTAAAGGTTATATTGATTATATCTTCATTACATGCTATCATAATACTCATACATATTCTTATACATGTGAGGTAGAACATAAGATAAAGATTAATTACCATTACTTGCATCCAGTAGATCTGTACTGAGATTCTGATCTCCACAATATCATTATTCATGAATTATATTCAACACAACTAACACAAATAAATTCAATCATTATATTAAATACATATCTAAAAGGATTGTACTCTATATTAATCTCCATGGAATAGTTCACCACCATGTGGTTGCCATGACATGACATGTGTATACATGAATATTAAACATGATCATTGAATATCTAATCAATCTCAAAGTATAATCAAGATAATAATGAACTTTCAATACCACACAAATTACAAGTTTACATACCTTAGATAATTTGCTCTTTCCTTCTTTATATCAACCCCCCATTTATCTTAATGGTAAACATGCTAATTCATGCATGTGTAAACTGAATCCCCCAGTAATACAACATACTTGTTGTTCTTTTGATTGTAAGAAGGAAAGAGAAAGAGTGAATCCACTCTAATCGTGTGGATGTCAACAAGTTCCAACAATGGAGTGGATTCTGTTGACATACATACATTGTAAACATATATCATACATTGTTCATACATCATAAGAAATTAAAGCAAATACTTCTTCGAATGCTCATACACTAACTAGAACGCAATAATCTCAAATGTATAACATATACGCAGGTATGTTCATCTTCAAAATACTTTTATTTTGTCTGGCGAAACTGTTCTTGCGTGAAAAAGAAAACGGAAGACACAACACAACAGAAAGCACAATACACACGGGGGTGACTATGGTACAGTAACAATAATAATAAATGAAAATCAAGCAAATAATAACAATAAACAAACAGACAAATAATAACAAACAAATAAACAAATAATGTAAAATAAATGGCAGGCATTACAGCATATTTCTTAGGTGTTTATCTAAATGAATCTTAAAGCTTCGAACTGAACTACATTGCACTGCCTCTACAGGAAGTCTATTCCATTCATTAACTACACGGTTGTCGTATTGGTGGTTGTAATGTTGATTTACGCATTGGTTTGTGACTGTTAGTCGTTTATTCTTTTTATTTATTTTTTTGAACAACGCATCAATGACCTGGGTTAACCCCCCATACTGCCAAAGTAGTTACGGAGTTAAGTTTAACCAAACTAAATAAAATCAAAACAGGTTTAGTTAGTTCGCTGAATGAAATAGCCTGGTGATAGAAAGAATACAAGAAAATCCACAGTTTGGTAAAGAAGGAAGTTAGGAAGATTTGCGAAACAGGGTCTCTGAACTGTTTCGAGACAGTCCAGAAACAACAGGAAACAGTTCAGAAACCCGTGAGAAACAGAGATGTGTATTTCATTGCATACATCCAGGAACAAAACCTCAGTTAATTACAGAAAACAACCACTGTAAACATGGCCAAATAACGCAACTACAATAATAACACGAACGAAAAAATGCAGCAATTGGTGCAAAGGAAAATATCACACTTCTCACAATTTTTTTTTACAAATGTAAAGTTGAAAATTGAAATGCTGACCAAGCTTTTGTTTCCCACTGTACAAGTCCTCACGAATTTTCCCAATTTCCATTTTCTAAGATTTTCTCATTTTCAGACGCCAATCATCTCTTCAGCACAGAAGTATTTTTTCCAGTGCTCTTCTCCATTGTATGTCACTAAACTAACTCTCATTGCCTTCCCCCTCTCTCCCTCTCTCCCTGTCCCTCCTCTCCCTCGTCCTGTAAGCCTTCTCTTCACTCTCCCACTCCCTCCATTCCTCTCTGCCTCCCCCATAGGCTTGTGTCTTGAAATATAAACGAATTATTCTTGGTTTTCTTCTTGTTCCCCTTCTTTTATTTCTTGTTTTTCTTCTTCTAGTTTTTTTATTTTCTTTTTCATTCTCTTTCGTTTCACACACACACACACACACACACACACACACACACACACACACACACACACACACACACACACACACACACACACACACACACACACACACACACACACACACACACACACACACACACACACACACACACACACACACACACACACACACACACACACACACACACACACACAATACGTATACATTAATTTTCTATATTTATATGCTTATCCGCAGAGTACCTATATTTTTATTTATTGGCATTATTTCGATTATTTATAAATTCAGTCACATTAGAAAAAATACATAATTGATAAAATACTTAATCTCAATCAACTCTTTCCATAATTATTTTACGTCATATGATTTTATTCAGCTCTGCGAAAGACTTTGCAAAGCTCTACCAATGAACCGGAAGAATTTGAAGGGTGATGAAATCGCTCGCATTTGGACGGGAAACCGTTAACGGACGTAACGGAACGAAGATTCAAAAAATCTAAGTTAGTAATTTTTATCTATTTATTTTTTATTTTATTTTTTATTTTTTACTCGGCGATATTGATATACTATCGTCATAACGGTGACACTCCTTGTACATATTATATCTTTTAACGATTTAAAGCAACTAAGACTAGGTTGATGCGTTGAAGGGTGAAGACACATCCTCTCTCCCCTTAGGATTAACTTTCAAACTTTTTTATCTTTATTTATTTATCATTTTTTTTGAGTCACTGTATAGAAGGAATCGTAAAGTAAAGAAAACTGAAAAAGGTCTCGTTGTCGCATCTGCTAATATATATATAAATAGATAAATGAGTGAATGAATAAATAAAAAATAAATAAATAAATAAACAAATAGATGAATATATAAATAGATAAATGAGTGAATGAATAAATAAAAAATAAATAAATAAATAAACAAATAAATAAATTCCAATGCGACAAATCCTTCAAGCACATCCAACTATAAACACTAGAAGAAAAAAAATCCACAACTAAACTAAACCCTCCCCTCACCCCGACACACTAAATTACTAGATCAGCTAACCCACTAACATGCTAGGTCACAGAACGGCCCGGGCTGGCTGACAGAGTCGAGCGTTTTGCTCGCTTGCAAGTGAATAGGCGGATTGCGGAAACAATGAGCTAAAGATGATATGACCCTCGACCATGTTTGTTCCGCTGTGGAGCGTTTGGCCTCGGTCCAGACTCACTCGTGACCGAGGTCTTTGCTGTAGTCTTTCAGAAGCGGTCTTCTGCGGGTGGTTTGTTTTTATATTGTTATTATTATTATTATCACTGCCCACTATGCACATACACACAAATATACTGTACACACACACACACACACACACACACACACACACACACACACACACACACACACACACACACACACACACACACACAAATATACTGTACACACACACACACACACACACACACACACACACACACACACACACACACACACACACACACACACACACACACACACACACACACACACACACACACACACACACACACACACACACACACACACACACACACACACACACACACACACACACGTGTGTGTGTGTATGTGTGTATGTTTATGTGTGTGTCTATGTGTGTGTATATGTGTGTGTGTGTGTGTTCGTGCGTGTCCTCGTATGTATGTATATATTATATATAGAAAACTAAATAGTGACTGCAAGTTCACCTAATTACGGTTTAATAAGAAAGAATTTTTTGCATAGTTACATAGATTGTTCATTTTCAAATTCCTCGCCTCTTGTGAAAAAAGTGGAATGAGAACCGAACGCCAGGAAGAGTCTAGCTGCAGAACATGCCGTCACCTTTGCCTTGTGTGCTTGTAGCTACGAGGCGAGCGCGAAGCTCAATGGTCTCTCACCAGAAAGCCTGAAAGCGATGGAATGATCATTCCACCGTTTTTTTTTTTTTTTTTTTTTTTAGAAATCGTTTCTGTGAATATAAGAAATTTAGGTCAAATTCTGGTAACGTTGGTGACCTTTTTTGGAAAAAAATTCATATAAGAACCCAAAATCTCGGCCACATACATGTTTATTTGCAAAATCACTGCCTAGCTTCTTGTGCTAATTTGGAAAATCACAGCCATGCTTTTTATGTTTACTTGCAAAATCATCACCTTGTGTTTATTTTCAAAATCATCATCTTGTGTTTATTTGCAAAATCATCACCTTGTGTTTATTTGTAAAATCATCACCTTATGTTTATTTGCAAAATCATCACCTTGTGCTTATTTGCAAAACCATCAACTTGTGTTTATTTACAAAATCATCACCTTGTGTTTATTTACAAAATCATCACCTTGTGTTTATTTGCAAAATCATCACCTTATGTTTATTTGCAAAATCATCACCTTGTGTTTATTTGTAAAATCATCACCTTGTGTTTATTTGCAAAATCATCACCTTGTGTTTATATGCAAAATCATCACCATGTATCTATTTGCAAAATCATCACCTTGTATTTATTTGCAAAATCATCATCTTGTGTTCATTTGCAAAATCATCACCTTGTGTTTATTTGCAAAATCATCACCTGGTGTTTATTTGCAAAATCATCACCTTGTGTTTATTTGCAAAATCATCACCTTGTGTTCATTTGCAAAATCATCACCTTGTGTTTATTTGCAAAATCATCACCTTGTGTTTATTTGCAAAATCATCACCTTGTGTTTATTTGCAAAATCATCACCTTGTGTTTATTTGCAAAATCATCACCTTGTGTTTATTTGCAAAATCATCACCTTGTGTTTATTTGTAAAATCATCACCTTGTGTTTATTTGCAAAATCATCACCTTGTGTTTATTTGCAAAATTATCACCTTGTGTTTATTTGCAAAATCATCGCCATGTATCTATTTGCAAAATCATCACCTTGTGTTTATTTGCAAAATCATCACCTTGTGTTTACTTGCAAAATCATCACCTTGTGTTTACTTGCAAAATCATCACCTTGTGTTTGTTTGCAAAATCATCACCATGTGTTTATTTGCAAAATCATCATCTTGTGTTCATTTGCAAAATCATCACCTTGTGTTTATTTGCAAAATCATTACCTTGTGTTCATTTGCAAAATCATCACCTTGTGTTTATTTGCAAAATCATCACCTTGTGTTTATTTGCAAAATCATCACCTTGTGTTTATTTGCAAAATCATCACCTTGTGTTTATTTGCAAAATCATCACCTTGTGTTTATTTGCAAAATCATCACCTTGTGTTTATTTGCAAAATCATCACCTTGTGTTTATTTGCAAAATCATCACCTTGTGTTTATTTGCAAAATCATCACCTTGTGTTCATTTGCAAAATCATTAACTTGTGTTTATTTGCAAAATCTATACACTTTTCAATCACTGCCTCTTTTTGTGCTTATTTACATAATGTTCTGACAGCTCTCTGTGTTAATTTACAAATTAGATTATTTGATTATTTATTCATCTAATATTTTTCTTTTGCAAATTTGCATCCTCAATTTTTGCGTTTATTTACCAAATCACTTCCTCATTTATTTATGTTGATTTACCAACAAGACCTTTTTGTTTTGTTTATTTGTAAAGTCGTCGTTTCGTTTCTTGAATTTATTTGCAAAATCACAACCTCGCTTCCGCCTCGGCATCTCACGCTTCATGAGCCGAGTTGCCAACTACGATATTTTGGAAAAGTGTCGTCTTTTTCACAACAATCATTAAGACACCTGGACACGGCTG
>NC_134781.1:82517271-82519771 GCF_046742065.1 Oratosquilla oratoria
ATACTTAGATGCCGCCGAAGCCGCCAAAGCTATCTCTAACAGTTTCTACATGCATTTTGTTGATAAAAATTCCAATAAATTTTGTAAAATAACAATAAATGAGTTGGAGAGGATTTATGTTCCTTTCTTTCTGTATCTTGTTTCCCAGCAAAAGGTCAAGACATATTTTGTTTCGGTCACCCTCTTATAAGGTGGAAAAGGGCATTGGTACACACATAAACGAAAGAAGACTGAGGTTGTGCTTCAATTTAGTGCTTTCGAGCTGAGTGGAAATAGATGTAGGTCAAATTAAAGATACATTTGTATTGCGAAATATTTCTTGATGAAACATGAATTATTTTTAGTTGAATTCACTTCAGGGTGGTAAACAAAATATCTATGTCTCTTCTTTTTTTTAATAGATAAATTGTGGTGAACAGATTTTTGATTGATGTTTGAGGTCAAGTAAGGACCCACAGACCAATTGTTTTTAGTTGAATTCACTTCAGAGAGGTAAACAAAATATTTATACTTTTTTTAATAGATAAATTGTGGTGAACAGATTTTTGATTGATGTTTGAGGTCAAGTAAGGACCCACAGACCAATTGTTTTTAGTTGAATTCACTTCAGAGGGGTAAACAAAATATTTATACTTTTTTTTTTAATAGATAGATTGTGGTGAACAGATTTTTGATTGATGCTTGAGGTCAAGTAAGGACCCACAGACTAAAAGCAAAGTTGGTCCTGGGATACTGGTAAAGAAAGGTTCAGCTTCTAATCCCCCGCTAGTAATCTGGCCGTTGTCTTCGTCTTCACAGTAAACATCTGCGTTTTATTAAGACCATCACTATACGGCTCGATGGCGTAGTGGTACCACGCCTTTGTCTTCGTCGTTAACTGCTGCGTTGTAGTCATTGTTGTCTACGTCGTTACAATTACCTTGTCGTTGATATTGTTATAGTTATCTGTTGTATAATTTCCGTTACCTGTCGCTATTGTTCACTGTGGGCGCTATCCTTAACACAATTGCTGCTTCTACTCTACTCTTTGTCAATTATCACTCACTCTAAGCACGAAGCAAGGAAAGAACCACGTGTATGAGGGATAGATTGCTCTCACCATCATCCTGAGAGAAAATATAAAGACATAACACAATTCACGTCGGGCAAAGCGCGAAGTGTAAGAATCCTCATAGGAGCAAGTGATAAGCACGAAAGGCAATATATACACATATATATATATAAATATATACATATACATATATATATATACCTATATATATATATATATATATATATATATATACATACATATATACATACATATATACACGCATATATATATATATATATATATATATATATATACATATATATATATATATATATATATACTTTGTCAGTAACTACTTTCGGAGTGTTGGGAATTCATTAGTGACTTTCGGACTTGAAATTATAATGAGAATTTAAAAGTGGTAACCCCAAAACTTAGTTTTTCAGTTTAGTTTTAGAAACTTTGAAAAAAAAAAAGACTTTATAACCTTCAGCTTCCAGAGGTTATCTGATAGTCTTTGTGTATGGAACTGTGAAACTGAACTGGCATCGTGTATGGTGTGTAAAGAATGTCCTGTTAGACAGCATCTAACGGGCCAATTGTCTAGTGTTATTTCTGTACATGTTAGATCTAACAACGATGTAGCTGACACACAAAACATGATTGAATCTCGTCACATAAAGAAATCCTTTGATCTTAATGTATTCATGAAGTTGCATAGGATCGTTGATTTCATCATTAATAAAGCTGTGAATAATTCCTGGGACAACCCTAGGTCAGTATTTAGGTCATAAGGGGAATGAGGTCATCGAGTGACCTTCCCCTCACTCCTTGCTTCCTCTCCTCTCTTGTCTTTATGTTGGTTATGATATTCTGTGATATTTGATGAATATGTCAGCTGAAATGACAACGTTTAGTTAAGTTTCTTATTTTCCACTGTTTTCCATAAATATAAATCTTTACGCATTTTTGTGAATGGTGTTGTATTATAATGTATATATATATATATATATATATATATATATATATATGTATATATATATATATATATATAATATATATATATTTATCAACCACAGTGCACTTTAATTCTAAGCCATCAACATCGGAAGAACCGTAGAGGCACATGCAGAAACTGAAACGTGGTACGCCGGAGGACTCGAAACACCGGCCAGCATCTGACCAGTGCTTGTATTGACTTGACCACTACACCATCTCTCTTGATGGTGTAGTGGGGTCAAGTCTCAACATTTATATACGTCCAGCTGGATGAGCCATAAAGAGAGTATATATGATGTACACACACGCTGTCTGTCACTCTGAAGAAGACTTGTAGTCGAAACGTCAGTAATACAGTGTTCTCGCTCTAACCCGTATTTCTCTACCACCTTTTCACTCATATATATATATACATATGTATATATATGTATACATATATATATGTATATATATGTATACATATATGTA
>NC_134781.1:82532271-82537271 GCF_046742065.1 Oratosquilla oratoria
ATATATATTCAAAATACTATTACCCAATACACCCCAAGAGATTGTTTGTGTTAACCCGGTGTATCACTCTAAAAGTCCCCCCGCTCATTTCTCCCCCCGGGGGCAAAGTATCCTAGGATATTTCCTCCCCCGGGCAAAGTATCCTAGGATAGTTTCTCCGAGGGGGGGGGGGAAATATCCTAGGATAATTATCCCCCCTCCAGCCTAAACTGCCCCCCTACTCCATCTCTATAAACTTCACAAGCAGCAGTTGGTTAGGTTAGGTTAGGTTAGGTTAGGTTAGGTTAGGTTAGGTTAGGTTAGGTTAGGTTAGGTTAGGTTAGGTTAGGTTAGGTTAGGTTAGTGTTAGGTTAGGTTACGTTACGTTACGTTACGTTACGTTACGTTATGTACTGCTGCGACAAGACATATATGTAATGCTGAGAAGCATTAGAGTATGTACTGCTGAGACAAGACATGGATGTACTGCTGAGAACCATTACAGTGTGTACTGCTGAGACAAGAAATAGATGTACTGCTGAGAACCATTAGAATATGTACTACTGAGACAAGACATAGATGTACTGCTGACAACCATTCGAGTATGTAATGCTGACAGAAGACATAGATGTACTGCTGAGACATGGCACCTTATGTGTTAAAATAATGACCTTGGCACCTTATGTGTTAAAATAAATCAATACAAACTATTGTATCTTATATCCTTGATTTTCTTAGAGGGAACATTCTAGACTGAAGGGGGGAAGAAAGGGACCAGTCTGTAATTCCCCCGGGGGCGAAATATCCTGGCCTAATTCTTCCGGGGGGGGGGGTAACTCTGGGCAGGGGGACAATGTGGGCTGTGACACCGGATGATGATTCTTCTCTTCAGTGGTCTGCTTGTTTTTCAGTCTTGTTTCCAGTTTAACAGAGAGCAAAAAGAAAAGAAAATAGAAAAATAAAGTGAAAAGGAAGAGCAAAAAGACAAAGAAAGGAAGAATAAAAACAACAAAGAAAATTAATTAAATAAAAAAGAAAAAGAAAAGAAAAAATGATAAGAAAAAAAAGAAGAAAGGAGAAATAGGAAAAAATAATAAAAAAGGAAAAAAGAAAATAAAAAGATAAAAAATCACATAGACACACACACACACACACACACACACACACACACACACACACACACACACACACACACACACACACACACACACACACACACACACACACACACAACACACACACACACACACACACACACACACACACACACACACACACACACACACACACACACACACACACACACAATCAAACATCTACAAAATCATTCTACCAAACCGTACCAAATGACACTTAACCTTTAATAATTCAAGCTGACTGCAGTCGATTTTGTTTACCTGTTCATGACCCTAATCGTATTCTAAAAACTAAGTAAAGAGTGGAGAGGATTAATTAGAATTAAAAATCAAACTAGATAATGAAGTCCGTCTCTAGTTTCCGTCTATATCTTATAAAAAAAGTTTGATTCTAAAACTAGATTTCATAGTTATTGACTATCTACGTAGGGGGGCTTAATTCAAGCCTTTGATATTTTAGAAGGAAATTGTTAAAAAAATTGAAAATAGTTTCACACCGAATGTTAACAGGACGAAAAGCAATGACCTCAATGTGTCAATATGCGGATTTCATCTAAAAGTTGGTAGAAACAATTTTGCCAAGCGTGTTGCTCGCTCAAGAACAGAATAAGCTTCCGGTTGATGCAATTGAATGTAATATTTTGAATTTGTGCAATTCATAGTCTAAACAGATAAGCTATTCATGTTTATCTATTAATCTATTTGTTTATTATTATTTGTCTGTTTATTATCATTTGATTGATTTTCATTTATTATAAGTTATCTGTCAATTTATCATTATTTACTATTTACCTGTTTGTTTATTATTTAACTATACCTATGCATTTATTCAACTTATTTATTATAATTTTTATTTATTTTTATTTTATTTATTTATCATTATCATCATTTTTTCCGCATCCGACCTAGTTGTGGACCAAAAGGTCTCCTGTCGGCATGCTCCTTCTTTGTAATCCTTATTAATCTATTTATTTATCTATTTATTTATTATGAATTTATCCTGACATCTGACCTTTCGGCGTGCCTTAACCATCGTGACTCATTGGAACTCATTGTATCGCATACGAGGTAACTCTCAAGAAAATATAAACAAATAATTCATTACCACTGAGATAAGCCCAGCTTCCTTCATAACCTCTCCCTCATACATCACTAACTCACTATCCCTATCATCATCAATCTCCCATCGTGATGACAACAATTTGGAATCAAATTACTCAGTCACTCAGGACTCCGCCCTCCCTCTAATGACGTAGATGCGAAAGCTGATATGATTGGTAAAAAAAAAGGGTAATAGCCAATCACAGCATCGTTTGGCTTGAAGGCTATGAAGAGGGATGGGGTGGTGGAATGAGGTGTTGTATTTGTTCGAATGATATGAGAAATTCGTTAGTGGACAGCGACATCAATCAGGTAATTTTCATGACCGCCCCGCAGAGGATTCGAACCTACTGCTCTGATGCCAAGACCCACTAACCCACTAAGTCACCATAGGTGGCTTAGTGGGTTAAGCCGGCTGACAATGGAGCCTGACGAGTTAAACACTATATGAGGACGGAGCCTTTATTTGCACGACGTTTCGCTTATTACAGTTTTTCAAGTTTTTTGACTTGAAAAAGCTGTAATAAACGAAACGTCGTACAAATAAAGGATCCGTCCTCATATGGTGTTTAACTCGTCATTCTTGTCGGCAACTGCTACTTTCATAAAAAACAAAATTGAGCCTCTCGGCATCAAAGCAGTAGGTTCGAATCCTCTGCGAGACGATCATAAAAATTAATTGTTCGAATAATATTTACCCAGAGGATGTGTAAACTAGCTCCGCCCACTCTTTTCTCTGTGGGAGGAGAACTAGGCGGAGTCTATGTGCACAGTAGGAGCTAGCTATCTAGGTTTGTCAAACCCCGTCTAACCATTTTCTTTGATTAAGTGTAGCGTAATTTGACGTCTTGGAAACAAGTCAAATTCACTCCAGCTTTCCGCCCTCAGTTCCACGTGATTGATTGGTGGAGGGGTTGAAAAGGGGCGGGGCGTATAAAACCATGTCACGTGATTGGTTGGTGTATGTTGGGCGGGGAGAGGGGAAGGAAGTGGAACATTTTGCGTCACATTGTAATCTATGTCCAGCTTCTGAAGAGAAATCCTCCGGACATTTATGATTGGTGTGTGTGTGTGTGTGTGTGTGTGTGTGTGTGTGTGTGTGTGTGTGTGTGTGTGTGTGTGTGTGTTTCACCATGGTCTTTGATCACGTGTTGGACTCGTGATCGACAGCTATTTCCCTCCCGGAAGAGAGCTCAGAGCCCGTATGTGACCAATCTATGGGTAATGCTGTGACCATACACGCACACACTCACCCGACTCCCTACCCACGAGAGTTGGAGTAAAATATCGCAGCGCAGCGATACTGAAATTATTTCAGCCCTGGGCTGGATTCGAACCCTGACCGCCGTAGTGGCAGCCGGGAGATGTGTGTGTGTGTGTGTGTGTGTGTGTATGTGTGTGTGTGTGTGTGTGTGTGTGTGTGTGTGTGTGTGTGTGTGTGTGTGTGTGTGTGTGTGTGTGTGTGTATGTGTGTGTGTAGAAATGGAGTTTTTTTTCTTTATACCATGTGTATATAAGAAGGGGGTCAGACACTATCCTATCTCCACCCCACAAATCCCCCACCCCAATAACACCCCATCCCATAACAACCTTCACCCCATAGCACCCCACCCCATAACACCCCACCCCATAACACCCCCCACCCATAACACCCCCACCCCGCCAACCTCCCCACCCCGCCAACCTCCCCACCCCCATAAAACCCCACACTCCGCTAATCCCCCGATCCCCCCCCACCGCTGCTGCGGATATTTTATATTCAAATAAATATCGGGTATTGCTTTCTTTTTTTTACCTATTTTATTTTATTTTTTATCCTTCTCGAAAAGGTACTTTGAGATTTCCTGTACATGCAACAAATTAATAGATAAGTAAATAAATAAACACCATAAGGCATGATTGAATAAAAAAGTACATACAAAGACAAATAAACATACAAATAAACGAATCAATAAATAAACATATAAGTAAATAGACGGGTTAAATAAGTGAATTAAAAAAAAAAAAAAAAAAAAAAAAAAAAAGGAAAACCAACCAATGGAAAAGGCAACAACGATTCTATTTCACAAGTGAATTTAACGAAACAAAAATAAAAATAGAAAATTACTAAAAAAAAAAAAAAAAAAAAATGGAAAAGCAACCAATGGAAAAGGCAACAACGATCCTATTTCTGAGACAACCTTACACATCCGCATCAATTACGACCCGTTAGCGCAGAACAGCTCACTATCAATACATCTGAGATCCCCACAAAGACGAACGAACCAATCCCATTGCCTGAGAATCTCTTGAGCCGGTAATGATCTACCTCGGCCTCGAAGGTGAACCTCGAACACTCCACATGCGCGTGCACGCACACACACACACGCGCGCGGGCGCATACATACACACACACACACACACACACACACACACACACACACACACACACACACACACACACACACACACACACACACACACACACACACACACACACACACACACACACACACACACACACACACACACACACACACACACACACACACACACACACACACACACACATATACATATATATGTATATATATATATATATATATATATATACATATATATATATGCATGATGATTAACTTACACCTGCTCTTAAACATTTATTAATCAATTGTTATTAATTATTAATTAATTAGTATTTTTACTTATCAATTAATTCTTTTATTAATTGATATATTGGTTAATTAGTTTATTAATCAATATATTACTCCTGTGGTGCTCGTGTCACCTGTGGAACTCTCACAG
>NC_134781.1:82562271-82569771 GCF_046742065.1 Oratosquilla oratoria
ACACACACACACACACACAGACACACACTCTCGCACACAGACACACACAAATTGTTGTCCATAAAACTTGTAATCTATTTATTTACTCTTTATTAGTATTGGCATGTATATGTGTAATATTTATGTATTCGTGTATATTTTGGCAGATGTGTGTATTTACTTGTATTTTCATTTGTGTAACAGCACCCCACGGAGTGCATAATTGGTGATGTCACTCTCCTTGTTTCTTTCTTTTTTTCTGCATATATGCTATCTTTACTGATTTTCCTGTATACTCTGAAGGTGTTTTAATAGACGAAAACAGTTGGTATATTGTTCATTTGATTTCCCTTATGGTTTCCGCAAAATACATATGCATATACACTACATATACATATACTTATACACACACACACACACACACACACACACACACACACACACACACACACACACACACACACACACACATATATATATATATATATATACATATGCATATACATATACAGTACATGTGCATGTATTGTTCATTTGATTTGCCCCATGGTTTCCGCAAAATACATATGCATATAAGAACATATACATATACATATACATATATATGTGCATGTATGTGTACATATACATATAAGCATACAAACATATGCAGACCCACTTTATGTATGATGATCAAAAGGTAAACTCCTTGAAAGTTTTTTTTGAAATATCGTATATGAGAATAGTTATGAAAGGCGAATTATTAGGACGGACGGCGGTGAGCAGTGGAGTCCCACAGGGGTCGGTCTTAGCACCCGTAATGTTATTAAGATATCTAAATGACAAGACGGAAGGTATAACAAGCTACACAAAGATGTTTTCAAATACATGAGAATGATAGAAACGAGGAGATCAAGATGTGATAAGCTCTTGACTACATGCATGAAGCTAAAAGTGGAAAATGAACTTTAACAGTGATAGAAATGTAACGTAATGGAGTTGGGTACAACTTCGAAAAGATTTATTCTTATGAATTCAGTAATTGATTTAGAATTTTTTTATGGTAACGGTGGTGATGGCCCGTGGTTGGGGATGGGGCTGCATGACCTGACAAGGCAAATAAATTTCGGTGAAGCATATTTACACCATCCACCAAAATAACAGTAGTAAAAAAAACAAAACAAAAAAACGGAAAGAACAGTGACAATAATTCTCAGAAACCCTTCTCCATGAAAGCAGCGCCGGTATCATTACGTTAAATATTTGATATGATGTGCTGTGTGCTATGTGTATCTTTAAATAACACTTGAAAAACTCGGCACAGTAACAGATAACGACTAGACCATGTGGAGAGGACCTCCCCCTTCCTTCCTCCCGTCCCCTCCAGTTCTTCTTATTTAATCTCAGTCATGTGTATCACGACTATGTATTTGAAAAAGCTTTAATAAACAAAACGTCTAACTAATAAAGTCTCGGTCCGAACATTGTGTTAACGTAGATAGGAAAAGGGATTGCATTGTCCTTCTGGACCCATTTCTAAATAGATTACTTAGAGAAGAATCAGTTAGAAAAGTAAATTAAAAGAAAGGTCTGGTAATGCTGGCAACAGATAACTTCTCACCTGAAAAACATACAGGTAAAACCAAGGGTGAAACGTACAAACAATTGACAAACATATGAGTATTACATGGACGAAATGATGAAGAATATTATCGAATGACTGATCCACCCTAAACTAGAATACACAGCAGGGGTGTAGTCTCCGCATAAGCAAAATGGTATGACCAACCTTGTATATGTATATATATGTATATATATATATATATATATATATATATATATATATGTATATATATATATATATATATATATATATATATTTTTTTTTATTTGGGGGGGGCATTGTGACAGGTTGGTGAAGGTGGGTGAGGAAGACATAAATCAGAATCCAATTTTATTTCTGACTAGTTATGCAAAAATAGGCTTTAGAGAAATAATACATATACATATATATATGTATATACCTATATATATATATATATATATATATACATACATATACATACATATATATATATATATACATATAATTATATGTATATATATACATACATATATATATATATACATACATATATACATATGTGTATATATATATATATATATATATATATATATATATATACATACATATGTATATATATATATATATATATATACATATACATATATACATACATACATATACATATGTATTTATATGTATATATAATATATATATACATACAAACATACATATACAAATTGCAACACAATTCACTAAATCACGTGAATGTAAGATTTCGGAGAAAACCACTCGGGGAAATAAGACACTATGATCCGAACGTTTTCGTCCATTCAGACACTTTCAAGGAATACAGAGTGACAATGGGTAGGAACGTATAAACAGGAGAGTAGTAGACATGACAGGAACATATGAGGTCACACAAGACAGTTTTTTACTAAAGCGTATCAGGGGGGACACACCGTGAGCCACTACATAATCAACAATTTTCTTTACAATGAAGTTATCAAGTTTATATAAGCCTGGACTTACGTTCATAATGTTATCAAAAGACTGTTTAAGTGAACTAAATTAAATAATGTTTTATCCAAACATAGAACTGCAAGAGACAATTTCTTTGAAATTATTCTAATCAATGGGATGGTTATGGTCTCTTACGTGTACAAAAATCCCACTGGACAATTGACCCGATCTCACACTATACCTGTGTTGATTAATTCTAGTACCTAACTGTCTGACAAATATAGTATTTATCACATTTATGACAAGGAATGCTATAAACACAGCCTACCCCATCACCTGGGGAATTTTTGATAAGATTTTTTTAATGGAATTTGGTTTCTTAAATACCACATTGATGTCAAACTGTCTTAGGAAGACTTATCAAGTATATATATATATATATATATATATATATATATATATATATATATATATATATATATATATATGTGTGTGTGTGTATATATATATGTGTATGTGTGTATATATATATATGTGTATGTGTGTATATATATGTGTATATATATTTGTATATATATAGATATATATACTTATACATATGTATATATATGTATATATATAACATATGTACTGTATATATATATATATATATATATATATATATATATATATATATACATATATACTGTATATATATATATGTATATATATATACATATGTATATATATATATATATATATATATATATATATATATATATTTATATAAGTACATATCCATGATATACTATTCGTTTTAGCTAATGGAATACAATTCTGTATAACTGGTTCTTGTTATGTTCACAAGCCCCTTTCAGTGCTGAATGGCTGACTTCATAGAAAGTCAAGCAGCGTGATTGTGAGCTTCGTTTCTCAAAGGTCATTTGTAGTTTCCGTCTGGCTTGTCGCTCAAGGCAAAGTAGTTTAGACATTTTTCACCTGAATCTAGCTTATCCCTCCAAGCCTCTAACTGAACACGTTTATGCTAGACTGCAACTTCTAGGTAGAGTGTAGCTTCTGTACTAGAGGTTTTGTTTAAAGATACGGAGGGTTTAGGGGGAGGGGGGAGGGGAGGGGGAAGAGGAGGAGGGGAGGGGGAGGGGGAAGGAGGAGGAGGGGGAGGGGGCAGGGTAAGCTTCTTGCCTTTGTGAAGGTAGTAAGGTCAGAGGACTTCTAAAACCCCCTTTCTCGCGATGACTCGCATAAGAACGCAAGAACACATGAATTTAGGAGACTGTAAGGGACCATAAGGCCTACACTAGTCAGTTCAGTATCCCTTTCCACCTTTCATCCCTATTAATAGATATTTTTAATCTTCTCTTCAAACAGCTAATTGTTTCAGAACTCACTATATTGTTACATATGTTGGTTTTATTTTGATTAACACTAGACAATTTAATTAATCTGAGGGATAGGATTTCATGTCGGAGAAGTAAAGATGTTAAATCAGAGAATAGATATCAAAGTACACAATAAACGTTTATGGAGGTGAGGTGGCAAAATGAAACGTTAAGGCTTGAGTATGGATTTTTATTCAGAATCAGACGTTTCGACCTCTTGGGTTTTCTTCAGGGGACTGGAAATAAGAGAAGAATCAAAATCCGTCAACAGATTTCATTGGGATCAGACGGCCCTGCGTGACCTCACCCCGGCCTCATATTCCCACACTTGCCAACCGCCAGCTGTGCTGACGTTTGCGCCCAGGATGTTAACCTACCACGAGAATTTGTGGTGTTTTCGGTGGGAAATAAATGGATACTAATATCATAGACCTTTCATGTGAGTCTTTACATACTTTGTTCTATTTAGCGTCAGGCGACTTTATTCATTTTAGCGTAAAATCTCTCGTTTTTTTTTAGGCCGTGCAGTACAAAGGATTACAAAGGCAGAGCATGGCGACAGGAGACCTTTTGGTCCATATCTAGGTCGTATGCGAAAAAAATCATAATAACAATAAATGAATAAATAAATAATATAGTAATGTAAATAACAAATAAAATACATAAATAAATGCATAGGTATAGTTAAATAATAAACAAACAGGTAAATAGTAGATAATAATAAATTGACATATAATTAATAATAAATGAGAATCAAACAGACAAATGATAACAAAACAAAAACAAATAATATAAAATAAATGATAATCATTACAGCATCTTGCTTAGGTGTTTATCTAAACAAACATGATATGACTCCCTTGCCCAGAACAACCCGGAAAAGCCCAGAAGCTCTGGGTTAAGATAAATGAATATAACTTGTTCGCTTTGAATCACTTATCACAGACTGTTCCTACTACAGAAGCTAAAAGAATTGTTATTTCTTTCTAAGTTAGAATGCTGTTCGTGAAGGTATTTTTTACTTTCCAGTAAGAAATTGTTCGAGACTATAAAAAAAAAGATCATACCAAAGCTCTTCTTAATACCTTTTTGATTTTCGAAAAATTAATTAATAAATAAATAGATAGATAAGTGAAATAACAAACAAAAAAAGCTCTTTTTACGGCCAAGATGGAGTTAAAGAAGTCTCACAGAAAGTTGCTATAAATTAGATCAAGAAATGATTTAGATAAGGTCTGTTTCTTAACTAGGATGATGTTTAGCACATTTTATATATATTGATCTAATTCTATGGGCTACCCCTACCTCCCCCAATCTCAAATTACCCCCACCTTACTCCACCCCAAATTGAACGATTGTCTTCTTCAAAATGTGAAAGAAAAGAAAAAAAAAGATAATTTTTTATGCATTTTAACTTGATCTATGAAATCACCCCTACCCCAACTCCACCCCAAATTGAACGATTGGCTTCTTCAAAAGATAAAAAAGATAAAAATTTCTATGCATTTTAACTTGATCTATGAAACCACTCCCCCCCAAAATTGAACGGTTGTCTTTAAAAAAAAAAAAAAAAAAAAAAAAAAAAAATCATGCATTTTAACTTGATCTATGAAATCACCCCCATCCCACTCCACCCCAAACTGAACGATTGTCTCCTTCAAAAGATAGAAAAAAAAATGCATTAAAACTTGATCCATGATATTACTCACACTCCAACTCCACCCCAATTTAAAAGATTGTCTCGTTCAAATGATGAAATATTTCAAAATTTCTATGCATTTTATGTCACTGTGGTGATATGTCACAATGGTCATATGTCACTATGGCCATATGTCACTATGGTGGTTGTTACGACACTCGCAGCAGTTAGTGTCGTTATCGTGCATGTCGACGTCATGTGGAGTGATATCAAACAGCAGACATACGCGCTCACACAAAAGAATGACATGTCACTGTGGTGATATGTCACCATGGTCATATGTCACTATGGTGGCTGTTACGACACTCGCAGCAGTTAGTGTCGTTATCGTGCATGTCGACGTCATGTGGAGTGATATCAAACACCAGACATACGCGCGCACGCAAACACAAAATGATATGTCACTATAGTCATATGTCACTATGGTCATATGTCACTATGATCATATGTCCCTATGGTGGCTGTTACGACACTCGCAGCGGTTAGTGTCGTTATCGTGCATGTCGACGTCATGTGGAGTGATATCAAACAGCAGACATAGGCGCGCACACAAAAGAATTGGCATCTCTGTGGGTCGGAGTGAAATCGGTTCGAAACACCAAGGGGAGGTAAACATAGGCGGCGTTGCTGTTTGATCATTGAAACCAATTCGTTTTTTTTTTCCTTGTTTTTTTTCTTTTGTAATGAGTTTGTAGGAGGGTATAAATGAAATGTGTGATTGTAGAGAGATTTTCTTTTTCAAGTAAAACGTTTGTGAAAAGGTTTTCGAAAAGTGTTTGTGGTCTTTGGATATAGTTTTCATAGACTTAAAAAAATAGAAAATAAAATAAAACAGATAAATGAATACATAAAATAAAAACAAAAAAATAAAGTAGATAAAATAAAATAGCTTGACGGTATCTAGCACGCAAGGAAAAGTACCACACTGAACAGAAGAGGTTAAATGTATAAAATATTCTGTCAAGTTCAGTACGATTAATACTTTGTTTCTGGCTAAATCTAGACAAGTTTATTCAACTTAGAAGAACGCTAGTTCAATATAAGGTATAAGCAACGTTTCGGATATATACAAATTTATCTTCAGCGTAATATGTCAAGTTTATTACGATTAGTATTTTTTTTTTTGTTAAACCTAGACAAGTTTATTCAACTTAAAAGAATATTAGATCAATACAAGAAATAAGCAACATTTCGGATAGATAGAAAGTTATCTTCAGTTTAATAAGATTACCTGACGACATAATAAATACATTAGACGGAGCCACCACCACATAGGTAGCCTCACGAATTCAGTCACATCTTAATAAAATCGGTTGGCGATAGAGTGGATGAACTGGCGACAGCGTGGATGAACTGGCGACAGCGTGGATGAACTGGCGACAGCGTGGATGAACTGGCGACAGCTTGGATGAACTGGCGACAGCGTGGATGAACTGGCGACAGCGTGGATGAACTGGCGACAGCGTGGATGAACTGGCGACAGGGTGGATAAACTGGCGACAGCTTGGGTGAACTGGCGACAGCGTGGATGAACTGGTGACAGTATGGATGAACTGGCGATAGTGTTGATGAACTGGCGACAGCTTGGATGAACTGGCGACAGCGTGGATGAATTGGCGACAGCGTGGATGAATTGGCGACAGCGTGGATGAACTGGCGACAGCTTGGATGAACTGGCGACAGCTTGGATGAACTGGCGACAGCGTGGATGAATTGGCGACAGCGTGGATGAATTGGCGACAGCGTGGATGAACTGGCGACAGCTTGGATGAACTGGCGATAGCGTGAATGAAATGGCGACAGCGTGGATGAACTGGCGACAGCTTGGATGAACTGGCGAAAGCATAGATGAATCGGCGACAGCGTGGATGAATTGGCGACAGCGTGGATGAACTGGCGATAGCGTGGATGAACTGGCGACAGCGTGGATGAACTGG
>NC_134781.1:82580161-82587661 GCF_046742065.1 Oratosquilla oratoria
ACGCTGGTCAGGAGGGATCTTTATTCTGTAGCCAACCCAAGTGCAGCCAGGGTAAATGGCAGTCACTGGAAATTAAAAAGAATCCAATGTATTCACGAGTGGGCATTGCAGAAATAGCTTTGTCTGTCACCAGTGCCAAAAGGTGCCAGGAGACCTTAGGGTAATTGGAGAACGACCTTTGACCTTTGACCCTCTGACTTGAAAAGGTCACGGCACTTGCCTTGTCTGTCACCAGTGCCAAAAGGTGCCAGGAGACCTTAGGGTAATTGGAGAACGACCTTTGACCTTTGACCCTCTGACTTGACCTGTGTTACTGTGTCACTCACAGAAATGGTCACGGCACTTGCCTTGTCTGTCACCAGTGCCAAAAGGTGCCAGGAGACCTTAGGGTAATCGGAGAACGACCTTTGACCTTTGACCCTCTGAGTTGACCTGTGTCACTTACAGAAATGGTCACGGCACTTGCTTTCTCTGTCACCGGTGCCAAAAAGGTGCCAGGAGACCTTAGGGTAATTGGAAAACGACCTTTGACCTTTGCCCCTCTGAGTTGACTTGTGTGTTTATTCTGTCTGCCGCCAGATGATTTTATTCAGTGGAGGGCATACCTCCGGGATTCTCACATGCCGCTGTCTATCTTTAGACACCCATCTCGAGTTATAAATTTATTCTTTAAGTCGTCGGGTGATTTAATTCAACTTATGAGATCTCCTGGACCCTAAAGGATGAAACATGGAATAATAATTTATTCCGCATTTTCTTCCACAAAGCAGTTATTGCACGAAGTATATACACAAAGAATAACGATTTATGTATCGGTATTAGTGTAAGCCGCTTTCTAGTGAATGGGTCGTAAATCTAATTTTACCCGAAAGTTGGACGACTTTAAGATCACCATTCTTTTCAAATTGGTGATAGGATTTATAGTTTTGTTTATGTCTAGTATCAAGCAGTTTCAGTTTGGTGATAGCCGGTTTTTTTTTTTGGTTGAAAAGGGCTCAAGAGGAAGGAGGGGGAGACTTTTAAACGAATAAAGTAGTCTGGTGTAAAGTCTCTATGAAAAGAAATTTATTTTGTTTAATTGTTTACAACTGCCATTCCCAGTCGCGTCCTTGTCCACTCATTCGTTATCACGCTTATGCCCCTCTTTTTTCTTTTTTCTTTTTTCTTTTTTCTTTTTTCTTCTCGTTAAAGACAGACGGTTTTATTTGGATGAAGAGGAGAATAGCGATATTTTACTTATTTAAATTCTTTTGATGTTTCTTTGAAATGCATATACGAAAAGAAAATATTAATGATATGGGTGGTTTGGTTTGTTGGGACGTTGACCTGTCTTTCGTTTACCTCTAAAAAAGGAAGAGACGACTTCGGAGAGGAAGAAGAAGAAGAACGCGAAGAAGAAAAAGGAAAAGAAAGAAGAAGAAGGAGAAGAAGAAGAAGAAAAAGAAGAAGAAGAAGAAGAAGAAGAAGATGAAGATGAAGTAGAAGAAGAAGAAGAAGAAGAAGAAGAAGAAGAAGAAGAAGAAGAAGAAGAAGAAGAAGAGGAAGAAGATGGAAGAGGAAGAAGAAGAAGAAGAAGAAGAAGAAGAAGAAGAAGAAGAAAAGAAGAAGAAGAAGAAGAAGAAGAAGAAGAAAAGAAGAAGAAGAAGAAGAAGAAGAAGAAGAAGAAGAAGAAGAAGAAGAAGAAGAAGAAGAAGAAGAAGAAGAAGAAGAAGAAGAAAGAAAAAGGAAGAGAAAAAGAAGAAGAAGAAGAAGAAGAAGAAGAAGAAGAAGAGGATGAAGATGAAGATGAAGATGAAGATGAAGATGAAGAAGAAGAAGAAGAAGAAGAAGAAAAAGTAGAGGAAGAAGAAGATGAAGAAAAAGAAGACAAACAAGTAGAAAAAGAAGAAGAAGAAGAAAAGCAGAAGAAACAGAAAAGAAAAGAAGATGAAGGAGAGGAAGGAAAAGTAAAAGAATTCGACTGATAAAATCATCGTACTGCTTGACGAAAAGAGGCGAATCTTTTCGTTCATGGAAAGGAAGTGAATCCTACTAGAGACGCGACCTGAATTAAATTCCCTAACGGTAACCAGAACAAAATACACAAAGTGGTCCTCATTACTAAAAGAGGCCCATTGGTACGCTACATTAGTGTGTCTGACACAGGAATTGTTAAGACTAATTTACTTCGAAAGCAATTTGTGGAAATCAGGGTCGTTATCCTTAGCAATTAGAGGTGAATCATTTCGCTGAATATTCATCAAGAGCCGTGACTTGAGTTGTCGCTGTATTCATTACATCACGAAACTTGAGTTATTTTCATAGTTACAAAGTCCTGTGACTTAAGATGTAATTACGTTCGTTACTTGTGTTATTGCTAAAGTCATTAACTTCTGTGAATTAATTCATATTCACTACATTCTCTGACTTGAGTTACTTTTATAGTCATTATATCCTTTGAGTAGAATTATAGTTATATTCATCACATCCTACGATTAAACGTATTTTGACAGTCATTAAATCGTGTGGCGAAAGTTATCGTTCACTTCTTTGCAATACGAAAGTGTTCGCTCAGGCCAAACCAATTCACTTTCTCCAGTTAATCTAGACTCCGAAGGAAAAAGAGAGAGAAAGAGATTGAGAGAGAGAGAGAGAGAGAGAGAGAGAGAGAGAGAGAGAGAGAGAGAGAGAGAGAGAGAGAGAGAGAGAGAGAGAGAGAAATAACAAGTAAAAAGAGATTGTCATTCTTATTCTATTTTTTGCAAAACAAATACAGACATTCTTATTCATTTTTATTGCATATCATAACATACAAAAACATGCTTTTCAAATATATGTATATATATATATATATATACATATGCATATATATATATATGTATATATATATATATATATATATATATATATATATGTATATATATATATATATATATATATATATATATATATATTCTGGTTTCACATATATTTCAATATAACAATACATAACCGATTAGATATCAAAGAGGCATTAGATAAATCCCGGCCCGGACACTTCCCCTCTCCTCATCCGGCGTTCATGAATTGTGTTTCCAGACCTTGGGACTTGCCTCCTCCGTCCCCTGATGAATTGGCTTCCGTGACCGGATTTAGAAGTCCGGGAGGGGCAAGGGGGTGTTGGTGGGCTTGGGTTTGGGTTGGGGGCGAGACGCAGTCAGTTCCCTTGCAAAGAAGAGTTAAAGGGAAGTAATTGTTTTTTTTGGGAGGAAAGTGGGTTGGGGTTGGGAGGAATGGAAGGAGAGGGTGGGGAAGGGTGGGAGTGGATTGATGAGGGAGGTTGAGGGGAGGTTGAGGGGGAGGGTGTAGAAGAATTGGTAAAAGGGTGGAAAAGAGATGGGGTGGGAGAAGGAGGGATGGGAGGGTGAGGGTGAAGGTGGGAGGGGGTTGATGGGGAGGGTGGAGGGAATTGATGGGGTAGGGGGGACAGGGATTGAGGAGAAAAGGGAGAGGGGAGGGAGGGACGGGCGGGTTTGAGTTGATGGGGGGATGGGTGGAAGGGGGTTGAGGGAGAGGGATAAGGGGGAGGGGAGGGAGGAAGGATTTGGGGAGATGGAGGAGGAAGGTAAGGGGAGGGAGGAGGGTGTGGGAAAGGAGGAGGGGGAGAGGGAGGTAAGAAGTTGGGGAGGAGGGTGATGGGGAGGGTGGAAGTTGGGAGGGAGGAAAGGGGCTGAGGGAGACTGGGACTTTGGGGAGAGTGGGACTGGCTAGGAAAGGGAGAGATCTTAGTAGGTAAGTGATGGGGACTAGAACCTAGGTCATGCGGAGGAAAATGAAAAGGGAAATATTTGATCTGAAGAAAAAGTTGTGAGGTGAGTGGTCGAGGATCGAACACAGGTTCTGAAGTTATTCAAGGACACTGAAGAATATCAGAAGCTCTACGTGTGATATTGGAAAAAAAGTTGTAATGAAAAAAATGTATTTGAAATTCAGTGTATAAAAGGTACTTACTATCTTACTTTGTTGGCGTTCGGGCCGCTTGCTGACCCCTCACCGCCGATACTATCTACCTCCATTGACGTCTATCTTGCGCACTTGTCATCCATTCTTTCGTATTCTCCATCCCAGCACTTCCGAGTATAAAAGCAGATCATATATTAGAAAAATAACAATAAAAAAATCTTAACAGAATAAAAAGAACTATTGAGTAGGAAAATATTTCTTGAATAGTGACACTCATCAAGGTTGACTCTCGAACTCATTTTAAAGCTCTTCAAGAATTCTATTCTAGCTAATACTAAACTATATTATAAAACATGGCGACAGATCTATTCGGTTTTGATGATTAAATAGTGAATATCAACACTTTAGCATTTTTATTCTGGTTAACGGTCTCAAAGTTTTCAATTGAAATGAGACAAATTTGAATTCTCAGAGGTAATTAGGATTCATTTCCTGTCTGTCTCAATCCGAAAGTCCTTACGACTGACCGAACTGCCCGAAATAGATGAAATCGGAGTAGAGTACTTATTACGTGCTTTAATGAAGATTGAATTAATTGCCTTTCTAGTAAAAGCTAGAAGTGATTGATACTACAGGAAGAACAGAACTGAATATTCCTTTTGATATTATGACAACGGAATCATTTGCAATCCCAAAAGTCATATAAAATCTTTGGGTCATAATTTAGTTTCCTTTAGATTAATTATATCATCCAGTGGAAGCTAAGATAAGTAGATGCGAAAGAAAACGTATTGGATTTGGTGCGAAGAAAACGGGACGATGAATATTTTCAAAACAACCCTGATGAAAGTTTAGGCTTAGTCCACCAAAAAATTTCAGTGGCTTCCCCAAACTCTCATGCTCATATATTTGTATTTGTTAGCCAATTAGACGCCCCTTCTTCCTGTGCTATAGCCATCTTTATTTTCATATGATTCTATAACTGATCCAGTAAGTTGCGAAGCTCCTCATTTTGCCTTACTTCCCTTCCGTTTGATATGTTTCTTCTAATTTCTCTGATTTCATTCACGTTGATCATCTGTTGATCTTGTGGCATGATGTTGTTTGTCAGGGAGGACGTGAGTTTCAGAGAATTTTGATGTTCTACACAGGGTTAAGCGGGTTAGACTCCCATTCTTACTGGAAGTTTAATTAGTTTTCTTTCCTGTTCAGTTGGTATCTGTCCGATGGTGAAGGCTACAATTAACGCGTCTTATGGCACCTGTGATGCAGTTTTTGCAAAGTTACCTAGTAGCCACTCATTCGTAAACTTTATTTTTGATGTATTGCTTGTTGAAAGATTCTGTTTATATTGTTGAAGGCGTTGGACACCTCAAACATTCTCCACATGGCGTGAAACGCAGCCTCGCACATTTCCTGTTGCCCCACACACACCTAGAGACTACAAAGGATTATAAAAGGCAGAGCATGCCGACAAGAATCCTTTTGGCCCATAACTAGGTCGGATGCAAAAAAGGAAAAAGAAAAATAATAATAATGATAAGTAGATAAACGAATAAACAAATAAATAAATAAACAAATAAAAATATAATAATAGAAATAATAATAAATAAAATCAATAAATAAGTGCATAAGTATAGTTAAATGATAAAAAAACAGGTAAATAATTATAATAAATAATAACAAATTGACATTTAACTAATAATATGAACCAAGCAAATAATAATAAACAAACAGACAAATGATAAAAAAACAAATAAACAAACAATACAAAATAAATGACACTCATTATAGCATCTTGCATAGGTGTTTATCTAAATGATTCTTAAAGATTCGAACTGGACTATATTGCACTGCCTCTGCTGGAAGTTTATTTAGATTGTCTGCTGTTTCTCGCATTTTATCATTCGTGATCTACAAGATCGCTTTCCCTACTCTCCCTCTCAGTCCTTCGCCTAAACCAACTGGACGACAGCCAGACTTCTTGTCCAAAGGGATAAGTATGCACGTAGTGTAGCCTATGCCTCAAGGTGCCGACGAACTCAGTAGCTATTTTCCTCGCCAAAGCAGCGACTGCATCCTGTAGTCCCACATAGGCTGGTCTTGAGGAGAGATTTCCATCCAGACGCATCTAACCCCGACAGTCCTCCTGCTACATTAGCCAGAAAAAAACACAAAATGTGTTGTAATGTTGGGGGAAATTAATGATATTTATAATGAAGACTACAAAAATAAGACAATAACCAATTGTCGATAATCACAGACGTTCAAATCAGTTTAAATGGTTAGGGTACATTATCATACGAAACTGAAGAAGAAAGAGTTGTGAGGTAGGGATTAACTAGCTAAAAAAATGAAATAAGAAAGAAGACCACAAACAAGATAAAGAGATACAGTGGGAGAAGTCTCTCAAGAATCATAAATAATATCCATCAAAGATATGTCCTCTAACTCTATGTCCTCTATCTCTATATCATCTTTCTTTGAGCACATCTCTTCTCATCATTCTCCATCACAAGAACCTACAAAACCTTTTACTATTTCAGTTAGCCTCACTCACCTTTTCATCAAAACCACCTTTTAGATCTCTTCTACAGTCCAAACCACCATTTCAAGCAATATTTGACTTTCATCATCTTCGTACAAATGTTGAACAACACTGGGAACATCACAAACCTCTGCTTTCATTCCCTGGGCAAACACTCCTGAAGGCTATATACCTTTTATTACCTGATACATGCAGCAACTTTCCTCTTAAAATGCAACTCTCCGACACGTTTGATAATGAGTTTCTTTTCAAAACGTTTAATGGTTTACCTCAGTCCAAAACCAATGTACATATATCCTTTCCTCATTTCTTTGGATTTTAAAGCTTTGGATAAACGTTATTGATCCTCCTAAACCTCCCTGTTCTTATAACATATTCGCCTTTTCACGTTTCGTTGATTTATTTTCTTAACTAATTATTTGTTTATTGAGCTATTCATTTATTTACTTGTTCATTTATTTATTTATTTATTTATTTGTTTATCGATTATCTATGTGTATAGGACAACCTTCCTTAAAAAAGGGAGCTTTTTGGTATATTCAAAGAGATATCTTAATTCTACTTATCTATTTATTACAAAAGATTTCAAAGATTACAAAGGAATAACATGCTGACAGGCGACCTTTTGGTCCAGAATAGGTCGAATATGAGTAGAAAGTTATCTATATATATGTATATATATATATATATATATATATGTATATAGATGTGTATATATATATATATATGTATATATATACATATGTGTGTGTGTGTGTGTGTGGTGTGTGTG
This sequence comes from Oratosquilla oratoria, assembly GCF_046742065.1. Taxonomy (NCBI): domain Eukaryota; kingdom Metazoa; phylum Arthropoda; class Malacostraca; order Stomatopoda; family Squillidae; genus Oratosquilla; species Oratosquilla oratoria. The sequence continues at coordinate 82,587,403 of NC_134781.1, forward strand.
TGTGTGTGTGTGTGTGTGTGTGTGTGTGTGTGTGTGTGTGTGTGTGTGTGTGTGTGTGTGTGTGTGTGTGTGTGTGTGTGTGTGTGTGTGTGTGTGTGTGTGTGTGTGTGTGTGTGTCTGTGTGTGTGTGTGTGTGTGTGTGTGTGTGTGTGTGTGTAGGTGTGTGAGTGTGCGTAGGTGTGTATGTATGCATATATGTATGTGTTTGTGTGTGGGAAGAGGTGTGTTATTCAACTTTATCATTTTGTTATCTTTAAAT
>NC_134781.1:82602661-82607661 GCF_046742065.1 Oratosquilla oratoria
ATTTATTCGTTTATGTATCTATTCATTCACTTTTTTATTTGTGTTTATTTACTTATTTATTTATTTGTTCAATTCATTCATCTATTTATTTACTTATTTATTTTCTAATCATTTATCTATCTATTCATTCCTTTATTCATCTAATTGGTTATGTACTTGTCTATCTATTTATACCCTTTAGAAACATTGGAAAGGCCGGCCGGCCGGGGAACCGATATAAACGATGCCGGCTAGAAAAGCAAGAATAAGATCTGAGGAGACAGGTCGGCCGGAAGACCGTGAAAGAATGAGGCCGGCCGGCCGGTCGGGAAAACTGGAGAGAAAAACCGAAAGGACAGAAGGCCGGCCGGTCGGGAAAACTGAAAAAAAAAAAAAAAAACAGAAAGGACAGAAGGCCGGCCGGTCGGTAAAACTGGAGAGAAAAACCGAAAGGACAGAAGGCCGGCCGGTCGGGGAAACTGAAAAAAAAAAACAAAAAAAAAAACGAAAGGACAGAAGGCCGGCCGGTTGGGAAAACTGGAAAAAAAACCCCGAAAGGACAGAGGGCCGGCCGGTCGGGAAAACTGGAAAGAAACACCGAAAGGACAGAAGGCCGGCCGGTCGGGAAAAATGGAAAGAAAAACCGAAAGGACAGAAGGCCAGCCGGTCGGGAAAACTGGAAAGAAAAACCGAAAGGACAGAAGGCCGGCCGGTGGGGAAAGCTGGAGAGAAAGACCGAAAGGACAGGAGGCCGGCCGGTCGGGAAAACTGGAAAAAAAACCCCGAAAGGACAGAGGGCCGGCCGGTCGGGAAAACTGGAAAGAAACACCGAAAGGACAGAAGGCCGGCCGGTCGGGAAAAATGGAAAGAAAAACCGAAAGGACAGAAGGCCAGCCGGTCGGGAAAAACTAGAGAGAAAAACCGAAAGGACAGAAGGCCGGCCAGTCGGAAAAACTGGAAAGAAAAACCGAAAGGACAGAAGACCGGCCGGAAAAGTTGAAGAAACTGGAAGCTGGCCGGTCAGTCGGACGGGAGCGCGGACTGGACTGAAGACCGGACGGCTGCTAATAGACATTTTGCCGCCGTAGTTCTTCCCTCAGCTGAATAAAGTCGTCTGGCGCTGGCCAGAATAAAATCTCATGAGTAGACTGTCACCTGGCCGAAGAGATATTGTAGTCCGTCGCCTAGAATCATTTCACCGCCGCTTCTATCTTTGAGGGATCAATATCGTGGCTCCAAAGAGATTAGTAGAGAGAGAGAGAGAGAGAGAGAGAGAGAGAGAGAGAGATAGAGATAGAGATAGAGATAGAGAGAGAGAGAGAGAGAGAGAGAGAGAGAGAGAGAGAGAGAGAGAGAGAGAGAGAGAGAGAGAGAGGAAGAGAATGATAGACAGATATATATATATATATATATATAGATAGACAGATAGATAAATAGACAGATAGAGAGAGAGAGAGAGAGAGAGAGAGAGAGAGAGAGAGAGAGAGAGAAAGAGATATTTTGAATTTGTTCACCACCTAGGCGACGTCTCCTCTAAAGTCGATCGGAATAATCTGCCGCAGACCAAAATGAAGCTTATTAAGTGAGGCGGCAGAGCCTTCGTACCAAAGGACAAGACTACCCAGCGGCGTTAGCCAGAATCAAGTTATCAGAGTGCGTCTTTGAGGTGAATCGTTTATTCCTACATTCCTTCTTCGGTCCGGATGAATCTGTTGCGTTCCTGAGTTGAATAAAATCGCCTGACGTCAGAAGACGCCTGTGAGGTCATCGGGGGTTCCTGAGTGGTACGTTTTAATTCCGGGCAAAGATTTTTTTTTTTTTTTTTTTTTTTTTTTTTTTTTTTTTTTTTTTTTGCTAGGTTTCTTGTAAGAAGTAGCGTCCGTCGGATTAATTCTGTCCCTCGGGAATGTCATTCCGTCGGATTCCGTCGGATTCCGTCGGGTTCCGTCGGATTAAGGACCGCCCTACGTCGGATTCAGTATGCTCGTCGGGTTCCGTCGGTGTGTCAGGACTTTAGCCAGATGAAAAATAAAAATAGATGAAAATAATATTAAAAGAAAATGAATAGGTCAATAAGTAAACAAATATATAAATAAATAAATAAATAAATAAATGTATAAGTAAATAGATAAATAAACAAATAAACATACATAGATAAGTGAATGAATGAATTAATGAATATATAGATAAATAAATAAATAATAAAATACGTAAATAGATAGATAAACAGGTGAATAAGTAAGTAGGTAAATTTATATTTAAATGAATAAATAAAGAAAGAAAAAGGTAAATAACACACACACACACACACACACACACACACACACACACACACACACACACACACACACACACACACACACACACACACACACAAAAACAAACACTCACACACACGCACACCATTCCTATACTCAAGGGTGACATCAACGCCTTGTAGTCTCAGTGAGCTCGATACCCTAAAGAGCAACAATAATTTCTTCACGAACAAGCCGTGTGTGTGTATGTGTGTGTGTATGTGTGTGTGTGTGTGTGTGTGTGTGTGTGTGTGTGTGTGTGTGTGTGTGTGTGTGTGTGTGTGTGTGTGTGTGTGTGTGTGTGTGTGTATGTGTGTCGGGGAGGGAGGTTTGGAGGGAATTAGGGAGGTTTGGTGGAGTGAGGATTTGGGATCTTGGTTTTGGGAGTTGAGGGGTAATATTTTGGTGTTTGGGTGTTGATGTACTTGGGTTTCAGGTATTTTGGAGATCTGGGAATTAGTCGTTGGAGTAGATTGAGAGTTGTAGACTTACGAATTTGTGGATTCTGGGATTGGGGGTTTGAGAAGCTGGGATTTAAGCTTTTGGTACTTTGCTTGGTCAGAAACTGGGGTTTTGAGGTATAGTTGAAGGGAGATTAGTGAATTTAGGGAGGTTGGAGTTGTTTTGGAGTTTGGAGAGTTAAAATTTGTATTGGAGTTGAAGTGGGGGTGTCGCTCTCCGGACACTATGATAAAAATTCCGGAAAAAGATGTTCTTGGAGACAAAGGCAGAAGCCTTTGTCTGGCTTCCGGATCTTATTCCGTCTAGATAGGGTTGGTGTTAATTAATTTAAGAAAAAAAATCTAGATTGAATCCTTTGTATACAGCAAAAGTAATCTCTTTACGCTGCCTAGATTTTATCTAATTTTGTTCAGGATACTGCAAGATTGCTTCATTTGGTTGTCTATTTAATATAATTTCATTATTCATTTACTTATTTATTTACTAATCAATTTATTGATTTAATTATTCATTCATTTATTCATTTACATGTTCATTTATTTGTTTATTGATTTATTTATATATCTATTTATTTGTTTATTTACTTATTTATCTATACATTTGTTTATCTCTTTATTTATCTATCTAGTGAGCTATTTCTTTATTTATTTGGTTATTTATATTATGCATCTATCTAATTGTCTATCTATTCATTGTTAGACAATGCTATTCACTAATGTGTTTCCGTTATGGAAAATAAACGGTAAAGAATGTTAATCCAATTTTTTTTTTTTTTTTTTTTTTTTTTTTTTTTTTTTTTTTTAGAAAAGCTACTTGAAAGACTGAACTCTTGCAATAAGAAGAAACCTAAATTCCTCTCAATCTCTATAAATCCCCGGGATCCCGCGGTTAGCGGTCCAAGACTACTTCTGGGCCGGAAGAGCGAGTCCTGCTCAAGCCACGATTGGTTCCTGTCACGGTCGCCATTTGTCAACTGTGGCAACGATGGGGTTGTGGGGAGTGGATGGGAGGTTAAGGGGAGATGGTTAGGGGGAGCCCTGGGTCTAAGGCAGCTTACTCTAGCTTCCATGGCCACAAAATGGCTGATCTTTTTTTTTTTTTGTTATTTGTTACTGTTGTCATTATTTGTTGTTGTTGGTTGTGGTTTTGGTATTGGCGTTGTTGTTGGTGGTAATTTTAGGTAGTTTTTGGTGTCAGTGAGTCATGATACCAATGTAGATAAAGAAACCTGACGCCATATTCTACTCCTGTTACAAATCCTCCTCCCCACATATGTTGTGTTTATGTCTGTGTACTCCCAGAGCGATTAACCCTAAACATGTGCGTAGCATGTAAATCAGCTTGATAGAATAAACACAACCAACACGAAACAAAGATTCAAGACTCAGGTAAATATCTAAGTAATATGTGTTCAGCATAGAAGACATCCTGCAGGCCCATCGGTCTATCCTTTTAGAGATGATGCAGCCTCAGCGCTTAATAAGATTGTAAAATTGGCGTGCATTACTTGTGAAGTGTCGAGTTTGTTAGAATGATTGTGGTTGTGAATGAAACTTGAAATTTGTGTGATAATCTTGATCATACAGGTCTGGTTCTTTATATTGTCATAGATTACGTTTTACCAGCGCTTCTATTCTTGTGGACGATGCTAGTAAACAGCATCTTTGAGATCTGCTTCTGTAATCCATTGTCAATCGTTATCATCCGTTATAACCCACTGTAACCTATTAACATCCATTGTCATCCATTAGTATCCATTGTCATACATTATCATCTATTGCAATTCGTTGCAAACCATTGCCATCCAGTGCAATCCACTGAAATCCATTGTCATCAATTGTTATCCAATATTATCCACTGTATTCCATTGTTATCCAATGTTATCCAAAACAACCCATTATAACCTATTGTTATCCAAAGAAATCCATTGTTATCGGTTGTAATCCGTTGTTATTCACTGTAATCTATTGTTACATACTGATATACCTTTTTTCAACCACATATCACTTTTAATTATAAGCCATCGCAAACGAGACTGAGAGTCGCTCGAAGGAGGCATCCGTTGGAAATTGAAACGTGGACGAGCAGAGGATTCGAACCCAGCTAACCCGTAACAAAGTTACATACACACTGGGAACCATTCAGTGTGTATGTATATTGATATACATCTTGTCCCCCTACGATCTATAATAATCTTTTATAATAATGGAAATATAAATAATTTTCTTCTTTTCTTCTCCTTCCACTTAACCAACTCCCTTC
>NC_134781.1:82617661-82620161 GCF_046742065.1 Oratosquilla oratoria
TCTTCCTTCCCGTTCTCCTCCTCCTCTACCTTCTACTAAACCTCACCCCTAATCTAACCCCTACCCTCCTCCTCCTCTTCTTCTTCTTCCTCTTCCTCTTCCTCCTCCTCTAACTCGACATCAAACCTAGCCTGACCTTTCTATCCTTTTCCCATCTCCTATTCTGTCGTCCCTTCTTCATCCTCCTCCTCCTCTTCTTCTTCTTCCTCCTCTCCCTTTACCCTAATCTGTTCTCCCCCATCATCTTCCCATCTTCTTCCTCCTTCTCTTCCTCCTCTTCCTTACTTTCCTTCCTCGTAATTTACCCTCTTATCCTCTTCCTCAAAATTAACGCTATTCCCTCCTCTCCAACCTATTCTCATTCTTCTCCCTTTGATCTCCATCTTCTTCCTCCTCCTCCTCTTCTTCCTCCTCCTCCTCCTCTTCCTATTCCTCATACTCAAACTTACCCCTATTCCACCCTCCCCAACCTATTCTCATTCTCCTCCCCCTTCCTCTCCGTCTTCCTCCTCCTCCTCCTCCTCCTCCTCCTCCTCCTCCTCCTCTTCTTCCTCTTCTTCCTTACTCTTAATCACCAGTGCTTCCGACTCCCCCACGTCCCTTTGTCCGGAAACTTCACATCCGGGATTCGTATCTTCCGGTTAGGGTTCACAAATGCCCGGACTACAGGCCAAGACCGTTCTACTGCGGACCTGCGGGCCACAATTGGCCTACGCCACAGAGGGGCCACGGTTGGCCCAAGCCACACATGGGCCACAGTTGGCTCACGTCACACACGGGCCACAATTGGCCCAAGCCACACACGGGCCACAGTTGGCCCAAGCCACACACAAGCCATAATTACCCCAAGCCACACAGGGGGCCATAATTGGCCCAAGCCTTACATAGGCCACAATTGAGCCACACCACACATGGGCCATAATTGACCCACGCCACACACGGGCCACAATTAGCCCATGCCAGTCAAGGGCCACAATTGGCCCAAGCCACACATGGGCCACAATTAGCCCAAGCAACACACAGGCCACAATTGACTCACGCCACACACGGGCCAAAAATAGCCTACGCCACACAGGAGCCACAATTGGCCCAAGCCACACACGGGCCATAATTTGCCCAAGCTGCACACGGGCCACAGTTGGCCTAAGCCACACATTGGCCACAGTCAGCCTAAGCCACACACGGACCACATTTGGCCCACGCCACACATGGGCCACAGGTGGCCCAAGCTACACATGGGCCACAATTGGCCCACGCCACACACGGGCTACAACTGGTTCAAGCCACACATGAGCCACAATTGGCCCAAGCCACACACGGGCCAAAATTGGCCCACGCCACACACGGGCCACAATTGGGCCAAGCCACACATAGGACACAATTGGGCCACACCACACATGGACCACAATTAGGCTACACCACACATGGGCCACAGTTGTCTCATGCCATAAACGGGCCATAATTGGCACAAGCCACACATGGGCCACAATTGGCCCAAGCAACTTATGGGCCACAATTGGCCCAAGCCACACAGGGCCACAATTAGCCCAAGCCACACACGGACCACAATTAGGCCACACAACACATGGGCCACAATTGGCGCAAGCCACACATGGGCCACAGTTGGACAGCAGGCGTATAACATATTTGGATTTCGCTTCTGTTTTATATAGATTTGATATATAGATTGTTTTATTAATTGCAATAATTTTCATTATTTCGTACTGGTATACACTATAACACAAGGTCTTCTCTTTTTCAGGTTTGTGCTAAAGTTGAAGTAGGATGAAAAGTCAACAAAAACGTAAGTTAGATTTGCGTTTGCAAAAAAAAAAAAAAAAAAAAATACACATTCCAGTACCTGGAATGATACCAGGAGCTCGAGCAATTCACAACCAATAAAGAGTATTTGTCTCACAACGAAGAGTTTCATTGAAGGTTCTCCAAAGGGAAGAGACGACTCTGAAATGATTAACATCTTTTATAAAACGTTCTATGATGAACACAGCAAAGACAACGAAAAGGCCGTTCGCAGAATTGTCACCAACGGAGGAACTCTATCAGTTAAGGTTCAATTAAACATAATTTATTTTCACAGGAATTGAACAGCGTCACTCATAATGAAAAACAGCACAGCTAACAGAGAACATAGTGAGAGACAGGAAATCGTGCATTCCATCAGTACACTAAAATTATTTCACCCGAGCTTCTCTGGGAAAATAAAAACCACCACCATCATTTATCAGACAAATGATCACCAGGCTACAAATAGCAACTATAATGATCGAGCAGTAATAATAATAATAGTAATAATAATAATAATAATAATGATAATAATAATAATAGTAATAATAATGATAATAATAATAATAATAATAATGATAATAATAATATTAATAATAAATAATAATAATAATAATAATAATAATAATAATAATAATAATAATAATAATAATAATAATAATAATAATAATAATAATAATAATAATAATAATAATAA
>NC_134781.1:82630161-82637661 GCF_046742065.1 Oratosquilla oratoria
GAGGGAGGGGGAGAAGGAATTGGAGGAGGAGGGGGAGGAGGAGGAGGAGGAGAAGGAAGAGGAGGAAGATCCTTTACCTCACCGGTTCTTTACCTGACCAGATCCCCCTCCTCCCCTAAATGGCCTCTCCCCCCCACCCCCACCCCCCTCAGCCTTGGCCTAAGTTATCCCCGTTTCCTCACCTTAAACCATTTCCTTGCGTTTTATGGGCTTGTTACCTTATTCTAGCTGTCGCCACGTGATTTTATTCAGTTTAGGGGGTCTGGGGGGAACCCTCCCCCCCTTTTGTGAAATCCACCTTCTATGTGGATCTTGTCAATTTGGGATTTTATTTCAGTTGTGTCCAAGCGATTCTATTCATTGGAAACCCGTCCAAGACGAAAAGGTCATATCTCTTTATCTTAAAGTCCTTAAAGGCAATTTTTATTTTGAAGTTTTGTTTTAGGTGTCGTCAGATGTTTGATTCACACTCTTCCTCTCCTCGCCCCTTTCGTCATTCCCTCGCCCTTCTCGCCCAGTCGCCCACTCGTCACCACATCCACTCGCCCACTAATCCACTCATCCACTCGCTCACTCATCCACTCGCCTCTCTTTCATTCGCCCTTTTATCCACTTTCCCACTCATCCACCTTCGTCCCCATCGCCCCGTCGCCCCGTCGCCCCGTCGCCCCGTCGCCCCGTCGTACTTTCCCTTTATGTCATGGAAGCCTTCTAACCCCCCCTCCCCCTCCCCCTCCCCTCCCCCCTTCCCCTCCCTCTCCCCCTCCCTGTCCCCCTTCATCCCTGAACTAAAGATTCTCCCCCCCACAGTTGCCTTTTCATCCTCCACCCTTCCCCCTTCCCCCTTCCTTTCACCCTTCCTTTCACCCTTCAAGGCCAGGTGTCATCTTAAGATATTCTATTCTGGTTGGCGCCAGATGATGTTATTCAGCTTCGAAGTGAACTCCTCTTTCGCGAAGAGGTTGAGATCCCTCCAAGACCCTTTCACCTCTTCCATCCCTTTTCCCTTCGTCTCTTCATCCCTTCATCGCAATAACAAACACTTCTTCCTGTGCCAAGGCCTTCCTGTTTCCTTCCTCCTTCGTCAGGACGATGCTCTTTGCTCTGGGAGACTCCAAGAAATTTCATTCAGATGAAGGGTCGGTGGGTTTGGTAGGTCACATGTCCTCCATGTGGAATTTCTTGCACAAGTTCAGTTTATTTTTCATCCAACTTCGTTTTGAAACAAAACAAGCTCCTTTATGTATCGGTAGTGTCAGGCGTGACCTGATCTGAAGAGGTCTGACGTGACCTGAAGTGACTTGACATGACCTGAAGGGACCTACAACGAGCTGAAGTGACCTAAACTGAAGAAACCTGACGTGATTTGAAGTGATATAATGTGACCTAACATAACCTGAAGGGATCTACAATGACTTGAAGTAAATTGACTAGATGTGACCTGATATGGTATAGAATGACCTGACCTAACCTTAAGAGACGTGAATGACCTGAAGTAGCATAAATTGACCTAACCTGACCCAACTCTCACACGCTCATCTCCAAATATCTCGTCCTTTTGTTCCTCTCTATTTCCCTTTCTCTCTCTTCTTCTTTCTCCTCACCCTCTCAGTTTCTCTTTACTCTTACTTTTGTCTTCTTACCTCTTTCCCTTTCCTTTCCTTTAACCTTACCTTTTACCTTCACCTAATCCTCCATATATAGTACGGAGGAAAATTACCAAAATGATACATGGGCTCATAAATTTACCTTACGAAAACAGATTTAGGCACCTTAACGTATACTGTCTAGGAAGACGCTGAGTGCGGGGTGATCTAATAGAGGTGTTCAAGTGGATCAAAAGCTTTAACGTGGGTGACGCATGCAAGGTCATCATATTAAGACAACAGGGCAGAACTCGCAGTAATAGATTTAAATTGGACGAATTTAGATTTAAGAAGGAAATAGACAAGAGATGGTTTACTAATAGGGTGGTCAACGAATGGAATAGACTTAGTAACCATGTGGTGAGCTCTGAAACTATCGGATGTTTTAAGAAAATGTAAGACAACTTTAGGGATGTGATGACGGGTGGTAATGGACATGGAACTGCCTAGTGTAGGCCTTATGGTCTCTTACAGTCTATTTCATTCTTTCTTATGTTCTTATATTTCCCTTTACTTTCAACTTACATTTTACCTTTCTTTACTCTTCGCTATTTACCTTTTTACTTTTCCTTCCTTTTCCCTTTCTCTCTCTCCTTTCCCTTTCCCCTTTCCCCTTTCCCCTTTCCCCTTCCCCTTCCCACTTTCGCCTTCCCCCTTCCCCTTCATATTTCCTTCCCCGTCCCTCTCCTCTTTCTCCACCCTCTTCACTTTCCTATTCTCCTTCCTTCTCCACTTCCTCCTCCTCCTCCTCCTCCTCCTCCTCCTCCTCCTCCTTTTCCTCCTCCTCCTTTTCCTCCTCCTCCTCTTCCTTCTCCTCCTCCTCCTCTTCTTCCTCCTCCTTCTACTCTTCTTTCTCCTCCTCCTTCTCCTCTTCTTCCTCCTCCTCCTCCTCTTCCTCCTCTTCCTCCTCCTCCTCCTCTTCCTCCTCCTCCTCCTCTTCCTCCTCTTCGTCCTCCTCTGAGGGATCGTCTTACCCTCTCAGCCCCTACGAGGTAGAAAAGCTTTGCTAGGCGTCCTAAGTGGCGCATGGACAAGCACTGAGCAAACAGCGATACCTGAGGACCTGGGGAGTGAGCGTGAGAGTGAGAGTGAGAGTGAGAGTGAGGGTGAGAGTGAGATTGAGAGTGAGAGTGAGAGTGAGAGTGAGAGTGAGAGTGAGAGTGAGAGTGAGAGTGAGAGTGAGAGTGAGAGTGAGAGTGAGAGTGAGAGTGAGAGTAAGAGTGAGAGTGAGAGTGAGAGTGAGAGTGAGAGTGAGAGTGAGAGTGAGAGTGAGAATGAGAGTGAGAGTGAGAGTGAGAGTGAGAGTGAGAGTGAGAGTGAGAGTGAGGATGAGAGTGAGGGTGAGAGTACGAGTGAGAGTGAGAGTGATTGTGAAAGTGAGGGTGAGAGTGAGAGTGAGAGTGAAAGTGAGAGTAGGAGTAAGAGTGAGAGTGAGAGTAGGAGTAAGAGTAAGAGTAAGAGTAAGAGTAAGAGTAAGAGTGAGAATGAGAGTGAGAGTGAGAGTGGAAGTGAGAGTGAGAGTGAGAGTGAGAGTTAGAGTGAGAGTGAGGGTGAGAGTGAGTGTAAGAACGGGAGTGGGAGTGCTAGTGAGAGCATGAGTGAGAGAGAGAATGAGAAAATGAGAACTAGGGAGAGAAAGAGTGATAGAGTTCGTGTCACACATGTGTTTATATGTATATGTATATGTATATGTATATGTATATGTATATGTATATGTATATGTATATGTATATGTCAAGGACTACTATTACACAGGACGTGCGCACCCAGGTTCCTGGGTCCGCTAGCGGAGGCCATTGCTCTCTTTGTAACCTAACATTCTATATTGGACAAATATATCAAAACTAGAAACCTAACATTGTATATAGGACAAATATATCAAATATTGACTTATTCAATGCAATATAAGTTAATATAAACTTTTATAGTGAAATAAGAAAATATTTTTAAGGCACTGTTATTCTGTGAAATGCCAATTTTAGCAGGACTTAATAGGTATTATTGTATGAGGTTAGTAGACACCAGGGTTGGCGATTTTTTCTTTCTTTTTAAAAAATATAATTTTTTTTTAAATCAGATTTATTTGATTTAAATAGATTTTTTTTTTATAGATTTTAAATATTGATGGATTGCTATCTGATATGCGATCTGATTGTTAAAGGACATTTTTAGCATATCAGTATAAGGAGCAGTGTTATATAGACTTGCCACAAGTATACAAGGAACGGTATAAGCCGTATGTGAGGACGGCATGCTCAGGTTCACTCGATTCCTCTAAGAGTTTTCTCATCTTGGTGACATTTGCTGCATTGTCTGTCACAACACTTCCAATGTGACAACCAAAATCTTGTTCAGCCTTCTTGATCGAATTTTGTACAAGTTGTAGAAGATATTCAGCAGTGTGAGGTTTCCTTGATGTGTCTATTGTGTCAACTAAATAAATCTGACCAGTGGATGTTGTTAGAATGGCACATATTATGGGCTCATTATGGATGTTAGATCAACCATCAGTTGAAAGACATACAGTTTCATTATTCAGGTCATCTGCACACTTTTTATATTCCTTTTCATACACAAGATCCAAGTACTTATCAGCAATATCTTTTCTGGATGGAGGAATATAACCTGGCCTCAGGCTCTGAACCATCTTGAGAAACTGAGGATGCTGAATTTGTAGCAAATATAATTCTTGCAACTTCTTTGTCGAGATTTTCCTTTTGAGAGGCTGAGGTTTTTATGATAAATCTGTCCAGAGATGTCGATGACTTTCTTTTAGATGAAAATGATTTAGCAGAAGTGGCACCTGTGGAGGAGTCTGATAGTGACCTTTTTAATGGTGGAGTCAGGTTTGCAGATAATTCAAGTGGAGCCGATGATGAAGGGATTTAAGCTGTTGATACAGATCCTGAAATGGAAACAGAAAATTTTAGCATATTGCATAATTCATAAATAAATAGATAAATGAATGAATACAGTGTGATTTAGGCTACTTTTGAGTACAGTACTTATTTTTTAGATAATGATTATATTCACAAAAGCCACTAAATTATTTGGAAGTAATTAACAGGATTTGAAATAGGTGGGCTTGAAATTCAGCCCACACAGGATTCAGTCCACTTTTGAATTCACTAAAAATAATGGGTTAGTTGGGTTAGGTTAGGCTAAATCCCTTTGGGCTGAATCCCATGTGGGCTGAATTCTAATGGAACCTATGAAATATATTACACAATGTTGAATGAAATGAATAGCAATAATCTAGGCCCTAAAGTTGAGTGGATACAGTATACTATAGTGATATAGTCATTACCCAAATTTAAAAGTAATGAAGTTGAAGTATCATCTCTTTAGGCCTTCACATTTTTATTGCACATGCTCTCCATTGTTCATCAAATTTATATAGTTGCGTATGAAAAGGGAGAAATGCACACAATATAAGTAAAATTTTGGGTCATCAATTTTTTCTTCTGTATGCTGTGGTTGACCTTGGCATTTATCTCTGTGAGATTTTAATCTTGACACAATGCCCTGTAGTTCCTGGCTGCAGTCTTTGCATTTAGCTCAGTATCCTTTGCCAGATGTTGTTGGTAGTTTTTCAAAATAATTCCAGATAGGATAAATTTTTCTGCCTGAAGGAACCATTCTGCCAGGTCCAGAAGACATTCTTCCTGGTTGATTCCAATGCAGCAACTAACTCAGTGAGAAGCTGCTTACCTAGAACAAGTTTCAACAAGAATCTTGTTGAAACTTATTGTGAGCTACACAGTGATATATACTAAATGTAGGCTTATACCGTTCCTTAAATACTTCTGGTAAGTCTATATAACACTGCTCCTTATATTGTTATGCTAAAAATGTCCTTTAGCAATCAGATCGCATATCAGATAGCAATCCAACAGTATTTAAAATCTATAGAAAAAATCTATTGAAATCAAATAAATCTGATTTAGATAAAAAAAATATATTTTTTATATTTTTTAAAAAGATAAAAGAAAAAAAAATCACCAACCCTGGTGTCCACTAACTTCATACAATAATACCTGTTAAGTCCGGCTAAAATTGGCATTTCAAAGCATAACAGTGCCTTAAAAATAGTTTCTTATTTCACTATAAAAGTTTATATTAACTTATACTGCATTGAATAAGTCAATAGTTGATATATTTGTCCTATATACAATATTAGGTTTCTAGTTTTTATATATTTGTCCAATATAAAATGTTAGGTTATAAAGAAAGCAATGGCCTCCGCTAGCGGACCCAGGGACCTGGGTGCGCACGTCCTGTGTGATAGTAGTCCTTGATATATGTATATGTATATGTATATGTATATGTATATGTATATGTATATATGTGTATGTATTTGAATGTATATATACATATATATGTATATATATGTGTGTGTGTGTATGTATATATATATATGTATATACATAGATGCATATATGCATATATATATATATATATATATATATATATATATATATATACATATATATATATATATATATATATACATATGCAAAGTAGACCACTCGGAAAAAGGAAACTAACGAAGCAGAGCGCTTTCGTATATTACATGTATATATATATATATATACATTATATGTATATATATATACATATATATATATGTATATGTATATGTATATATATGTGTATATGTATATGTATATGTATATGTATATGTATATGTATATGTATATGTATATGTATATGTATATGTATATGCATATGTATATGTATATATATGAATGTATATGAATGTGTATATATATATATATATATATTTATGTGTATATGTATATATATATATATATATTTATATATATGTATATATATATATATATATATATATATATATATATGTATTGGTTTAATTTTCTTTTCAGCTACCATTATAAGATAATTTTTCGTACATTTCTATACGCAATTTTAATAAATATAATTAATTACAATTAATGCGGCTTCTTTATCGACAAAAATATGTTTATCCAACCACAAACGTATGTGCAGAGTTATGATACATCTTGGGTCATGCTGTTATGTCCTTGAAAGTAGATCGATGCAGAGGGACGAAAGCGCTGAGGTGTCTTGTGCCATCAGCCTTATTTGACCTCTGACCTCTGACCTTTAAGAATGACCCGGTCGGCCTTCTCCTTGTCGTGAACGCAAAATACGTTTGTGAAGATCCTCAGAGCGACTGGTGTCTCTCTGAAGCGTTATTATCAATAATCATGATCAATTAACAATTATTATCGTCGTTATTATTGTTGTTATGATCATTATCATTGTATTATCATTATCATGATCATAATCTCTCTGAAATGTTATTATCAATAATCATGATCAATTATCAATCCTTATCGTCGTAATTATTGTCATTATGGTCATTATCATTGTATTATCATTATCATGATCATAATTGCATTATTCTTGTTATTTGTTATTCTTATCATTGATATGTGCACCTGTCTTTAGTTATTTAGTATTTCGTATATTTCTATATACAATGCCTCCCTAAAAGACTATTTTTACAACAAGTTACTAATCATACGATAAGCAAATGAATACCCTGTATTGTAGTGAACTGACATGGGTCAGTTTATTGTGTCCACGGTCTCCTGCTTGAAGAGTTACAGGCGATCACGACCCATTTGAAGCTGAAGAGTTCCTCTTGGCTGAGTTAAGATAACGTTTCATGTGGGACGTATCCACTGGATCTCCTAATCCACATCCACATCCACATCCACATCCACATCCACATCCACATACACATCCACATCCACACCCACATCCACATCCACATCCACATTCACACCCACACCCACATCCACATTCACATCCACATGCACATCCA
>NC_134781.1:82660161-82662661 GCF_046742065.1 Oratosquilla oratoria
ATAGGCCTTTGTATTGCATGTAGGAGTGAACGAAAGAATAAATGTGGATGTGATTTACATATTAAAGGAAGCAAATAAATGCCTGGATGGAGAGGAAAGTGTTATGATATATAAGTATCTAGGGATAGATGCAAAGAAAAGGATGTAGAAAAGAATGATAATACCCATAACACTATATCAACAGAGAGTTTGAATCTAAGGGAAGGGATGAAGGAAAAACCTTAAGTGGGAAATGTTGAAATGAGGTGGATAAGGAAGGTGGTAACAGAGTTGTCAAATAAGGTAGACCAGTAAGTACTGCAGTTGTATTGGTATGTAGAGGGAAAAAATGACCCCCCCTCTCTCAAAAATAAAAAAATAAATAAAAAAATAAAATGAATAAGTAAACAAATAGATAAATAAATAAGTGAATAAGTAAATAAACAAATAGACAAATAAATAAATGAATAAATAAATAAATAAATGAATAAATAAATTAATAAATAGATAAATATGGGCAGCAGAAGCAGATTTCAGAGGAAGTCTAAAGTAATTCGATTGAACAAAGGGAGCCTTACATATATGTTAAATGTCTGTCGAGCAGGAAAAAGAGGAGGAAGTACAATAACTGGAGGGAGTTCAGAAATGAATAAAAAAAAAAAATAAAAAATAAAAAATGCGCAGCCCGAAGTGATGTTCCTGTCATCTGTTGCGTATATTATATTGAGTGGATATGGAATGGGGAATAAGGTCATCATACAATGAATCTGTGAGGGTAAACCAGCTCATGCGGTTCGGCACCTGCTGTGGAAGTACTGTGTATCGCCGAATATTATAAATATTATTACACTTTAGATAATATTGTTGTGGATAATGCTATTATAATTTTGATAATCACAATGATAACGATATTTATCGGTATGATTATCGTTATGATCATGATGAAATTATCATCGTAATTACCGTTACAATTGTCATCATAGTTATTACTATATTTACCATTATAATGATAGTTTGATATTTAGTATATTGATAAATTTCATTATACTTTAATTAGAATTCTGTTTAGATATGTACCATAATTATTGCTATCATCATAAACAATATCATGACTTTTAGTCTTTAAAAAGACGAACGCATAGAGATGACAACTTTTTGCCCAAAATACTAAATAAAAGAGAAAGAGGAGGAAGAGGAAGAAGATGAGGATGAAGAAGATGAGGAGGAGGGGAAGGAGTAGGAGGAGGAAGACGAGGATGAGGAGAAGGAAAGAGAGAAAGAGAAGGAGAAGAGAGAAGAGAAAGAAGAGGAGGAGAAAGAGAATGAGAAGGAGAATGAGATGGAGAAGGGGAAGGAGAAGGAGAAGGAGAAGAAGAAGGAAAAGGAGAAGGAGAAAGAGAGGGTGAGAGGGAGAAGAAGAAAGAGATGAAAGAGAAGGAGGAGAAAGAGAAGGAGTAAGAGGAGAAGGAAGAAAAGAAGGAATATTAGAAGGAGGAAGAGGAGAAGGAGGAGGAGAAGGAAAAGAAGGAGGAGAAGGAGAAGGAGGAAAAGGAGGGGAGGAGAGGAAGGAAAAGGAGGGGAGGAGAAGAAGGAAAAGGAGGAGAAGAAGGAGAGGGAGGAGAGGAAGGAAGAGTAGAGGAAGGAGGAGGAGAAGAAGGAGGAGGAGGAGAAGAAGAAGGAGGAGGAGGAGGAGAAGAAGGAGGAGGAGGAGGAGAGAAGAAGGAGGAGGAGGAGGAGAGAAGAAGGAGGAGGAGGAGGAGGAGGAGATGGAGGAGGAGGAGGAGAAGAAGGAGAAGGAGGAGAAGAAGCAGGAGGAGGAGGAGAAGAAGGAAGAGGAGGAGGAGAAGAAGGATGAGGATGAGGAGAAGAAGAAGGAGGATGTGAAGAAAGAAGAGGAGGAGAAGAAGGAGGAGGAGGAGGAGAAGAAGAATGAAGAGCAGGAGGAAAAGAAGGATGAGGATGAGGAGAAGAAGAAGGAGGAGGTGAAGAAAGAGGAGGAGGAGGAGGAGGAGGAGGAGGAGGAGGAGGAGGAGGAGGAGGAGGAGGAAGGTGAGGAGGCGGCGGCGGCGGCGGCCTTGCGGTCCAGCTAGCTGGCTAGTTGGCTGGCTGGTTGGCTTGAATCAGGCCACGGGTTTGAAGCTGAGGTAGCGGAGGAAAGAGGAGAGGCATTGTGAACGGACAGAAGGGAGGGAGGAGGAAGGTCCCCCTTTGATACGCAGCCTTTGTAAGAAATGGTGTATGTCTACTCCTCGCCTCGCCACCACATCCTCTCCTCTCTCTTTCTCTCTATCTGTTCTCTCTTTCTCTGTTTCTCTTCTTTTTCTTCTCTCTCTCTCTCTCTCTCTCTCTTTCTCGGTCATTTTTTTTCTCTCATTCAGTCATTCACTTTCTTACTTTTAACTCCCTTTCATTCGCGCGCGCACACACACACACACACACACACACACACACACACACACACACACACACACACACACACACACACACACACACACACACACACACACACACACACACACAC
>NC_134781.1:82672661-82675161 GCF_046742065.1 Oratosquilla oratoria
ATACTTATCCCCGTTGTAGTTTTGGTAAAACTGCATTAAATTATGTTTCTGTAATGTTGTTGTTATATGTATTTATTTTAGCGTTATCCCAGTCAACTAGGTAGATGAAATTGTTGACGTGAATGAATTTATTGCTCAAAAAGGACAATGACTAACATATCACTACAGCTAATTAGTCTAATGCTGTAGTAATTATGAACAAGAGGGATTATTTAATAAAAATAGATGAACTACTCAAAGACCAAAATATTTATGTACACCTTATGAAAATCCCATAGAATTAGTGAACAGCCATTTCAATTAAGAGATAAAATATCTAAGCGGAAACAGTGAGCTCACCAAAAAATTTATTTCTATTAGCCTTCCATTATCTTACATGCATAGTTTGATTAAAACACATAAGATAAACAACCCGATAAAACCAATAATTTCTTCAATAGGTTCAGCCTTATACAAAGTCGCGAAATGGTTGGTAACTATTCTTAATCTGTTAGTTGGAACTATTTCCATTTCCCATTTTTAGAATAGTTTAGATCTTTTAAACAAACTTGGTAATGTAAAACTGGGTTATGAATACAAATTAGTAAGCTTTGATATAGTCTCCCTATTCACGAAGGTTCCTCTTGATGATATATCAATCTATTAAAAAGATGAATTATGTATACATGGTTTACCATAACTTTATGAATTATAATTGAACTGATTAAATTGTCTGTTAGAGACTGGAAGTTCCAGTTTAATTATAAATCTTATTCAAAGAAAGTTGAAATAAGTACGGAACATCCCCTCTCTTCAGTATTGAGTAATTTGTAAATGGATTTTTTGAAGCCAGAATTTCATGTAAGATTATTCCCTCCAACATCATCTGGCTACAGTACATAAAAGACATTCTATGTCGATAGCCCATACAAGTATATGTTAACTATTTTTTGCCCAAATTTAACAATTTGGTCAATCCAGTTAATTTCACGGTAGAGATAGAGAATGAAGGGATTTTGTCTTCCCTTGATTGTATCATTTACCGCCGTAAGAGTAGGCTGAAGTTTGGTGTAAATCGCAAACCTACCAACGTTTGTTTGTTTGTATACTATTATTCTTTACATTCTTATGCCGCAAAACGTCTATTTTTTCGTCCACATTCTTCAAGGCTTTATACATTTGCAGCCCTGAATACACCGATAATGAAATCAGATTTACAGTTATGATATTGGTACTAAGATAAAGTATCCCCTGAAGCCCTAAGCCTACGAGCTATTTCCGACCCCCTCCGACCGAAAATCAAGCGATCGGTCGGCGACACAAAACCATGCAAGGAATTGAAATGGAAAAAGTTAATGTGGTTGATTAGATGAAAATCTATGTACTGGGAACTATTCATAGTGTATTGTAACATATCTATCTATCGATCTATCTATTTATCGATCTTATTACCGACTACCAGCGACTTCCAAAGACTACCTGCAACTGGTCGCCGGTGGTCGGAAACCGGTTGTAAGCTTGGTGTGACTGGGCTCTAAGGGTTTCTAATGCTCTAAGGCAGGGGTTCTCAGCCTTACTTGGCCCATTCACCCCTTTCACCATTTGTCAGAATGTCATTCCCCCCCCTCCTTTCCAAGATTGTCTGTTTCAAAAGGTGCATTCTAAATAATATGCAAATATTACTAAAAACCCTTTTATTTTTTCCAAATTAGTATATATTTTTCTCAAATTAGTATAAATCCAGCCCAGGTGACAGGCCAGATAGGCCAAAACCTATAATTGCTTTCCTCACCCCGTAAGCTGACTGTGGTCACAAATCACCCCCAGAAATCCCGAAATTCCCCTCTGGGGGTGAGTTTCACCCCTAATGAGAACCCCTGCTCTAAGGTTTCTTAAATGTTAAAGCTTAAGTGGTTCCTCTTAACTCACCAAGAATGAATACATAAAAATTAAATGGTATATACGAATAAAACACTGACGTAGAGGGTTAGGGCGTCGTCACTTGCGGCGAAGGTCGAGGGAATGATGGTTCGAACCCTGCCACCGGCGAAGTTGAATCAAGGGCATGGTTCGTTAAAGTCCACGCTACAAGGTCCTCTGTAAGGGGCACCGTTATAGCCTCCCGAAGGGGGGGAGTTTGTGACGTTAAACCATATCACGAATAAAACAAAATAATCTAGAATACAAATGAATCAATGAAATAAGACAAATAAACTATGAATTCCCTGTGTTGATTTTAACAACTAAAGACTACAAAGACAGCGTTTCCCTTCCGTGTTTAATGTTGTAAAGGACTTTGAATTAAACATTTCAGTTGTGGACTATTCTTGTTTGTTTGCTTAGAACGCCGCCTGGCGAACCTTGATTACCACTTTCACTTTAAATCTAAACTTGTACGCATTTGTTCTTCTTCCAGAGGCTTTCAGCCAACCGATGAAACAACCCCTTGCCTAGAAAATGCACAAAGAAGCTTGTACGGCATAGTACAACGTCTCTAGTTTGTACTTTTACTAGTTTGCAC
>NC_134781.1:82680161-82687661 GCF_046742065.1 Oratosquilla oratoria
CTCCAGGGTCAGGAAGATTCCTGAAATCAATCTAGACGCCAAGACCCTCACGAATCAGTTGGTGACTATTCCTCCAGGGTCAGGAAGATTCCTGAAATCAATCTAGACGCCAAGACCCTCACGGATCAGTTGGTGACGATTCCTCCAAGGTCAGGAAGATTCCTGAAATCAATCTAGACGCCAAGACCCTCACGAATCAGTTGGTGACGATTCCTCCAGGGTCAGGAAGATTCCTGAAATCAATCTAGACGCCAAGACCCTCACGAATCAGTTGGTGACTATTCCTCCAGGGTCAGGAAGATTCCTGAAATCAATCTAGACGCCAAGACCCTCACGAATCAGTTGGTGACTATTCCTCCAGGCTCAGGAAGATTCCTGAAATCAATCTAGACGCCAAGACCCTCACTGATCTCTTAGATCTGGATAACATCCAGGCTGGCAATGAGCCTCCTCTCATCTGCAGCCTCACTAATGTTCAAGTCAGAGCTTTCCAGGACAACCAAAAGTCCAAAAGACTATAAACTAACCGAGCAAGTGGGTCTGCCCCACATTTACCATACCTCTTACTTCCTTCCATTTCACTCTTTCCTTCCACTAAACCCCGAATTCTCCCCTCCCTCCCTCTCTCCCAACTTATCTATCCTGCCCTCTAACTAAAACCCCATGTATGTCCCTGCCTGGCCCAAACACACCCAGAGTATAGAGCGTTGTTTGCAGCAACTGAGCGAGGCTAGCAGTCACGTGTACAGCAAGGAGAGGAAGGAAGGCTACATCCGAGCTCAGGTGGTCAGCAGAGAGGTGATAAGTAGGAACAGAAGCAAGATAGACATGTTTTCTATGGTGTGTAGCAACATAGGATCGTAGTAGTAAAACCGGTTATTGTATTTGATGATTTTCTTTTCTAAAGGAATATTAAATATATCAGTTGTGTGTATGTGTGTGTGTGTGTGTGTGTGTGTGTGTGTGTGTGTGTGTGTGTGTGTGTGCGTGTGTGTATGTATTTTAAGGCCCTCACTATACTCATGCACATTATATTTACCGATAATAATATTGAAGTAGTTTCATGAATACCATCCGTATCAGTTACACACACACACACACACACACACACACACACACACACACACACACACACACACACACACACACACACACACACACACACACACACACACACTTTCAACGAACGGACGGCTTGAAGAACGTTCTGAAGAAAAGTGAAGATTGTGGATCCCAACGCAAAGAGAAGTGCCTTTTTGTATTTGCAGGGTGGGGGGAAATTGCTCGTGGGGTAGTGGGAAAGTAAGGAAAGAGGAGAGGGGGAGGGATTGCTGGGGAAATGGAAGGTAATGAGGAGGTGGAGGAAATGGCCCTGACGGGCCGCCGTAAGGTAGACAAACGACCCCAAGACGAGTTGGATGATGACGACATGTCTAATAGGAATGTGAAGATTAGAGGTATAGATAGGAGCAATATAGCAGAAAGTGATGAGAATATTTTCAAGGGATTTAAAGAGGGTGGGGGGGACACAACCCCCCCCCCCGACTGACAAGACTAGAGAAGAAGGTTGATAAGGTGATCGAGGACTTGGAGAGTAGGTTAGGTCATATGAACACCATTTTACAAAGGGTTGAAAGATTGGAAGAACTGGAAAAGGCGAATAAAAACTTAACTGATGAAATAGAAGACCTAAAAAGACAGTTAAGAGAGGTAAAGGTGGAGAATGAGGAATTGAAGAAGAATAGTAAAGAAAACAGAGAAACGATAGCTAAAGAAAGTAAAAATTGGAAGAAAACCCAAGAAGGAAATAAGGTTTCATTCACTGACATAGTCAAACAGCAATTGAAAGAACATACTGAAGACTCAGTTATTAAAGTGATGAGACAAAAGGAGAATATAGTAAGGGATTTAGCAGACAAGAAGAAATGTATAATTATATTAGGAATGGAAGAGAAACACAACACAGATAGAACCTCAAGAATCAAAGAGGAAAATGAAAAAGTAAGCCAATTACTAGAATCTGTTCATGAAGATGAACCAGAAATTACGAAACAAATCGAAGAGAAATTTAGACTCGGAAAGTATAGCACAGACAAGACCAGACCAATTAAGATTAAATTCAAGTCACAAACAACGGCAGAGAATATCTTATACAAAACAGGGAAACTAGCAACAAGTGAACAATACAAAAAGATATGGATAAAAAGAGAAATGAATAAAGAGGAAAGAGAGGAAGAAAAGCAGAAAAGACTGGAAGCTAAGGCAAAAAACGAGAACAGAACGGAGTCAGAGAAAGAAAGATTCTATTGGAGAGTAGTGAACATGAAACTAAGGAAGTTCGACTTACAAAAGAAAAACATAAGGGAAACAGAGAACACAATGGAAGTGGCAGAAAACTAAGAGTGTCTTACACAAATATAGATGGATTAATAACAGGATTGAATGAGCTGAATGATTATTTGAAAGAAAAAGAACCGGACATAATGGGAATTGTAGAAACAAAATTAAAAGGCCCACTACCACCCAACAGTGTAGGACATGATGCATACAATTATTGGATTAGAAACAGAGAGAAAAAGCAAGGGGGTGGAGTTATGTTCCTGACTAAGAAGGATATAAACGTGAAAGGTGTCATATATGGAAAGAATACAGTAGAGATGATTATGATAGAAGTGGAAGACAGAGATAAGAAGAGCAGAAAATTTGTGATCAATTATGTGCCTCCGAAAACAGCCTCATGGGAGGAGAGTGAATATAAAAGTATGTTAGAGGACACAAAGATAGCATTAACTAAAATAATGGAAGACGGAGGAAGAATAGTTATGATGGGCGACTTTAATTGCAAAGAAATCTGCTGGGAAGAAATGACAGTAAAGAGTGGTGATGACTCATGGGGAAATGCTCTACTTGAGATGATTACTGACCATTCAATGACACAATGGATACAAGAGAACACTAGGTATAGAAATGAAGAAGAACCATCGAGGCTAGACTTAATAATTACATCTGAACCTAGAATAGTGGACAAGATTGAATATAAAACACCAATAGGTAAAAGTGACCACATATTGATTGAACTGGAACTTAATGAAGAAAAATATATGAAAAGAAATGAACAATATAGAAAAGGAAGAATGATGTATGAAAAAACAAACTTTGATAAAATAAGAGAATTCTTCCAACAAGAAAACTGGGAAGAAATATACAAAGAAGAAACATCAGTGGAAGAGAAATGGAATATTTTGACAAAAATTTACAAAAAAGGAGTGGAAAAGTATGTCCCAAGACAAAAACAAGAAAAAGAATATGTAAAATGCTGGTACAACAAAAGTTGTAGGGAGTTAAAAGACAAAAGAGACAAAGCCTGGACCAGATGGAAAAAAGACAGAAGACCTGAAAAATGGAAAATATATACTGGTTATAGAAATGAATATGTACAAAAGCGCAGAGAGGAAAAAAGAAAATATGAAAAAGATGTTATAGAAAAGTGTAAAGATCAACCAAAACTATTCTACAGATTTGTAAACAATAAACTGAAAAACAAACAAGACTTGGAGAAATTAAGACAAGGAGGAGTTGAATACACTGAGGAAATGGAAATGGCAGAAATTATGAACAAACATTTTAAATCAGTGTTTACAAGGGAAAATATACAACCTGAAGAGATTGAGTGGAAAGAAAAAGTCCCCCCTATGGAAGAAATAGAAGTAACAAAGAATGAAATATTGACACACTTGGGTAATTTTGATGTCAGAAAATCGCATGGGCCAGATGAAATAGCAAACTGGATTCTGAAAGAATGCAGGAATGAACTGGCAGACAAAATACATAGCATAATAAGCAGTTCCTTAAAAGAAGGAAAAGTTCCAGAAGATTGGAAAAAAGCAAATATAGTACCTATATATAAAGGAGGAAATAAAGAAGAACCTACCAACTATAGACCAGTCTCTCTAACAAGTACAATAGCAAAAATTTGTGAAAGAATTATCAAAAGTAGATGGGTAAAATACTTGGAAAAAAACAACGTACTAAATCCAAGGCAATTTGGATTCAGACAAGGACGATCATGCGTCACCAATTTAATATGTTTCTATTCAAGGCTAATAGATATAATACAAGAAAGAGATGGATGGGCTGATTGTGCATTTCTAGACCTAAAAAAAGCTTTTGACAAAGTACCACATAAGAAGCTGCTTAAGAAATTAGAATATGAAGGAGGAATACAAGGTAAATTGCTAAATTGGATGGAAGACTTTTTGCAAGAAAGAAAAATGAGAGTAGTGATAAGAGATCAGCACTCAAAATGGAATGAAGTAATAAGCGGTGTCCCGCAGGGAACAGTTCTGGCCCCAATAATGTTTGCTATATATATTAATGATATGGATGAAGGAATTGAAAGCTATATGAGCTTCTTTGCAGATGATGCAAAACTACTGAAAAGAGTGAAAACTGAAGAAGATTGTGAATCACTACAGAGAGATCTAAATAAAGTACAAGAATGGAGTAGGAAGTGGGAGATGGAGTTCAATACAAAAAAGTGTAGTATAATGGAATTTGGAAAAAGCAAAAACAGAATAACAGGATCATATAATTTGGGAGAAGAAGGAATAAAAAAAGTAGAAAATGAGAAGGACCTGGGAGTCATTGTTATGAATAATATGTCACCTGAGAAACATATAAATAAGATTTTTGGAGAAACTTATAATTTAATAAGAACAATCAAAGTGGCATTTACATACCTGGATGAAGAAATGGTGAGGAAAATCCTAATCACCCTGATAAGACCAAGATTGGAATATGCAGCAACGATATGGTCACCAAGTATAAAAAAAATGTATAAAAAAACTTGAAAGAATACAAAGAGCAATCACAAAACTGGCACCAACACTCTCAAAACTATCATATGAAGAGAGACTACAAAAACTTAAACTACAGACACTAGAGCAAAGAAGAGAGAGAGGAGATTTAATAGCTATTTACAGAATCATGAAAGGCATAGAAATTACTGATAGAGAGAATCTGATAAAATGGGATGACAGAAATACAAGAGGACACGGAAAGAAAATAAAAAAAGACAGCTATAGAAGAGATTTGAAAAAGAACAGCTTTCCACACAGAGTAATAGACAGTTGGAACAAGTTAGATGAGAAAGTGGTGTGTGCAAAAACAATACATGAATTTAAAAATTGTTTAGATAAAATGAGAAATGAAGACGGAACCCTACGAGCATAGCTCCCCTTCCCGTAAAATACAACTAGGTAAATACAACTAGGTAAATACACACACACTAATACACACACACTTACGGACACACGCACAAACACATACCACACACACACACACACACACACACACACACACACACACACACACACACACACACACACACACACACACACACACACACACACACACACAATCTAGAAAACTCCTATTAGACACTTAGGGGGTCAGTCTATTTTTAAGTTCCCTTTACCTGAAGATGACTGGGATTGTCGTAGTCTTCGCCGTCAACGCAAGGCGCAGCACTGATGGCATAATTGTTTTTGTAGAGGGACGCGCCACAGAAATGGAACTCGGAGCCAAAAGAGATGTCCTGGAAGCTCAACTGGTATTTAAATTCACCTGGTTGGGCTTCGGAGCCGCCGACGATCTTCTGAAGGCCTTTGCGGAACGGGGCTTCCCGGTAGGGACGGCTGGAGGAGTTAGAAGGAAAGGTTATATTAGGTTAAAAAAAAAACAAAAAAATAATAATAATAATAATAATAATAGTAATGATAGAATAAAATAAATAAATAGATAAATATATAAATAAACAAAATAAATAAATAAATAAAATAAATAAATAAATAAATAAAAGGACTAAAAGTGAAATTATATGACTGGAATAGATAGATGAAATAAATAGATTAGAAATATTTAAAACAATAAGTAGATGAATAAAAGAAAAATTCAAATAGGGTTAATCAATAACTTAATTCATTACCATAAATAAGATAAATAGGTAGATAAAAAAATAGACGAATAAATGAATATTCAATCAAATCAAATCAATCGTTGCCCCGAGTTTCACTAGGTGGAAAACCCGCAGCCCCACAGCGGATGGCAACGGTTATCGGGCTCTTCCACAGATCTCTCTAAGAAGAAGCTTTGGACTGTTGTCTGTGATGTATCATTGTGGGAATGTTTCTTTGTTAGTAGCTGAAAGTCTCAGGAAGAGGAAAATAATTGTGTGAAAATTTTTAAGATGTACAGTTGAAGTTAATAGTGTCCAGTTGTCAACCGCTCCCTATGTGAAAAAAAAGATGTACAGTTGAAGTTGATAAAGAGAGATCTCGGGTTCGTTTCCGAGACCGAATGTCAGCCTCTCAAGGCCGCACCTCTTAGAATGAATGGAGATGAGTGGGTTGACGGGTTTTGAATATGACTTGTTTTACTGTAATTTTGAGAAGACCAACACATCCAGGTGCCCGTCATGAACAGATTGATAAAAAATGAATAAATGAATAAATGAATAGAATAGATGAAGATAAATATAAATAATGAGTACATAAACAAACAAATAAATAAACAAATAATTACATAAAAAATAGATAAATGAATAAAGATATAGATAAATACAGAAATAAGTAAGCACATGGATAAATAGATATATAGATAAGAAAATAAACAAACAAATAAACAAATGAATATATAAATTGATCAATGAATAGATGAATTAATAAATAGATGAATAAATAAATGAATAAATAGGTAAATGAATAATCAAATAAACAAAAATAGATGAATAGATAAACAAATAGATAAAAGACAAATAAGAAAGTAGATCAACAAATAACTAAATAGATACACAAGCAAATAGACAAGTAAATGAATAAACGAATAAATAAAATGTTATATTTACCAAGAGCTCCGGCAAGAAGAAGACAAGGCACCAGACACTATATGGCGACAGACACTCATCCGGAGAGAACCTTTCGTTTTGTAGCCAAGCGTCCTTTCCCACGGTACTGACACGTCGACACGATAACCATGAATTTCCCAAGGTCCTCCAAGGCGTTCTCAGCTGATATCTTAATTCTTTTTAGCTCTAATGACAAATGCATATAATAGATTAAGGCCACTGTCAAACTTTTACTTTTTTTCAAATAATGTTACTTGAAAAAAATGAAATAAAATAAATAAATAGATAAAAATAGAAAATAAATCAAAACTCAACTAAATTGAACAAGTGAAGAAACAATCTTAAAGAAAATAAAAAAAGAGAAGTAGAATGAAATATGACAAAATACATTGGAATATAACAAAACGAGGGAAAGAAGACGACTCAAAATAGGATTAAGTAGAATCAAGTGAAATAAAAGAAAATCAAATAGAATAAAACAAAATTATTCAGAATAGAATGATATAAAGATGTATTCCTCTCAGCTTCGTTTATGCTTAATGTGGCCATGAAGAAATAATTACTATACAATATCTTTCATTAAAGGTTATTTCTTT
>NC_134781.1:82697661-82700161 GCF_046742065.1 Oratosquilla oratoria
GTGTGTATGTGTGTGTGTGTGTGTGTGTGTGTGTGTGTGTGTGTGTGTGTGTGTGTGTGTGTGTGTGTGTGTGTGTGTGTGTGTGTGTGTGTGTGTGTGTGTGTGTGTATGTGTGTGTCTTTTGATTCATGTAATGCATCCTTAAAGCCTTTTCATAGTGTGACAAACATAAAACAGGAATTCTCAAAGAGTCATTCTTATAATTCTAACCAATTTTCATTTGTCTCCCCCCCCCCCCATAGTGATTTGATCGGTACTTTGGTGTTTGGGAAATAGCGAGCGATGTGCCCTTGGAGAATGACGGCTTCGTAGCCATTCCAGAGGCCCAGCGGCCACCATGGATCCTGGAACAGGGATGGTCGCTTTCTAGGAACTCAGCGCATTCGAAGAAAGAAAAAAGAAAAAGAAAAAGAAATGTGATGAAAATCTTATGGAAATAACGAGTGATGGTGCTGTGTGCGATTGCGATGTGGAGTGAAGAGGTTTTGTGTACATTGTGACAAGAAGGAGCTCCGAAGACAAGTACTTCACGATGACTTGCAAACTTACAGGATGGATCAAGCCAGTCGTTATTATCCTCGTCGTCTTCTCAGGTAAGTGGTTTCTTTTGGTTAATGAAAAAAAATAACGGATCATGTATTATTCTTTTTGGTTAATGAAAAAACAACGGATCAAGTATTACGCGGGTCGAGGGTTTTTGTGAGCCGTCAGCAAAAAAAAAAAAAAAAAAAAGAAGTCTCTTTGGTTAGTGATAATCTCGAGGATGTGTCTTCGCGTGTTATTTAGTTCGAGGGTTTAAGTCATCAGAAAAAATATACAATTGCGGTCGACTTCGATATAACACACACACACACACACACACACACACACACACACACACACACACACACACACACACACACACACACACACACACACACACACACACACACACACACACACACACACACACACACACACATATAACATATACACACACACAATATACATATACACATATATATACATATATATATATATATATATATATATATATATATATGTAATGTATGTAAATGCAAAGCATAGGATATATGCAGGGATGAATATGTAGGAGGGAAAAGGAGCTTTAGCAAGGGTCAGGCAAATACACAGAACCTTCCAATAGAACACAAAACAGCCCTTCTGGAAATCAAGCTGGACTTGGCGGTACCTATATCAACACCGGAGTACCTGGAACTGGAACTGGACAGATGACGTAAGGAAAGGAAGTAGATGGAAAATAAACAAAAAAATAAACAAACAAAAGGTAAACAAATAGTGCTAAGGTAAGGAAAGTGACCCGTGGAAGTAGAGGAAGGATAATGGAAAAAAGGAAGATAAACAAATGAAAGACATGTTTATGGAAAGGAAAATGAACATGTTAATTCTTAGTGAGTAAAAAGGTTAGAGAGAGAGAGAGAGAGAGAGAGAGAGAGAGAGAGAGAGAGAGAGAGAGAGAGAGAGAGAGAGAAAGAGAGAGAAATAGAGAGAGAGAGATAGAGAGAGAGAGAGAGAGAGAGAGAGAGAGAGAGAGAGAGAGAGAGAGAGAGAGAGAGAGAGAGAGAGAGAGAGAGAGAGAGAGAGAGAGAGAGAGAGAGAGAGAGAGAGAGAGAGAGATGGGAGAAATATAGGAGCGATTATATCTTATGCGAATGTGTGTATGTGTAGGCGTGTATGTGTGTATGTGTGTGTGTGTGTGTGTGTGTGTGTGTGTGTGTGTGTGTGTGTGTGTAGAGGAATATTAAGAGAGAGGCTTTAGGGATAAATGATGATATGTGGAGGCAAAAGAATGAACGAATTCAAAAGCTGTGTATACAAGAACGAAACTCATTAGGAAAAGGACGATAATTGTTGGAATATGCCCACATAGACTGAAAATAAAATCTGAATGAAAATTTTTCGAAAGATTTGAAGAAAGTGGAGGAAGAAGACGAGAGTTGATGGTAGAATAGGAGATGAACAGAACGAAAGAATAGAGGAAAGAGGACATGATTACATCAATGAGAAATGATAACATAACTGCATCTTCTGAGATGTAAATTGTAGACTTCAATGCCTCATTTTTAAGGAAAGACTTGTACACAAATAAACAAAAAATGGGAAGAATAAGGAAGATTTGAACCAACGGTTTTTAAATTATTTCATAATGGTGGTTCTTTATTAAACTGATCGAGAAATACTAAATTCAAACCATTACCGAATTAATCTGCGTTGGACATGAGGCTTACAAGAGTTATATCATATATTCATTACCTTTTAGGGAATAGAAATAGAATTATTCTTATTATGCTCACTCGAGGTAGAGATTGAAATTTATATAAAAGGCTATTAAAAAAAAAGGAAAGAGAAGGAAGTGATACAGATTGAATTGAAAGTAGATGAGAGAAGTTGGAGTAAGAGATGAAGATGCTGGAAGAAATAATGGAAGAGGAGGAAGACGAAATAAATTGGGAACTGAGGGAAAAATTCTGAGAAAAAT
>NC_134781.1:82710161-82712661 GCF_046742065.1 Oratosquilla oratoria
TTCCCGCCCAGGGCTGAAATAATTTCAGTATCGCTGCGCTCCGAGTTATTACTCCAACTCTCGTGGGCGGGGAGTTGGGCGTGTGTGTGCGTGTAAGGTCACAGCATTACCCATACATCGGTCATATATGAGCCTTGAGCTCTCTTCTGGGACGGAAATAGCTGTCGATCACGAGTCCAACACGTGATTCAAGACCATGGTGAATCACACACGCACACACACACACACACACACACACACACACACACACACACACACACACACACACACACACACACACACACACACACACACACACACACACACACACACACACACACACACACACACACACACACACACACACACACACACACACACACACACACACACACAAACACACACACACACAGTTCGAATTCAGGCCGAATAGTTTATTACAGACACGATCACAACATAAGTGGGTTAGAGGACTTCTACTTAGAACCTGAGAGGATGGTCAGTTTCTTCCGTTACTGCAGTGTCATTAATCACTGACACAGTAGACTATATAACAACAACAGCAATAACAGTAACGACAATGACATTAACAATAACAACACAACTACAGAAGCAACAACGACAATAACAACAACATAAAGAAGAGCAGCAGCAGCAACAGTTACGCCAACGTAACAGCAACAACAACAACGACAACAACAACATCAACAGTAATATCAGCATCAACAAAACTGCAACAACAGCAAGAACATCAATCGTAATACCAACATCGGAAAAAAAAACGTACCAGTGTTAAAAAAAAAAAAAAACACTGGCTGGCTAGTATTCCCCCCTTTCCATATATTTCATCCCTCCCCCAACCGAGTTTATGGGCTACTTTTCGCAATACCTCGCCAGTCTGGCGTTCTCGATTTCCAGCATTCGGTTCCATGGTCGCAATGTAACTGTGCATCATCTACATCCCTTTCAAAGACTTCCAAACAAAAATCCAGCTTATCAACATTCACATGAATTTAACCATTTTTATTTTTGCGTTCCTGGAACGAATCGTAATAATATTTTCGTCGCGTGAATAGGATTTGTTCGTAATCATTTGAATTTTGTATTACAACATATGTTTGTGCCAACCTATTTTTCTGTATATGTAGCATAACTTAAATATTATATGTTTCATGCACAGGATTTTTCCTAATACTTGTACACAGACATGCTAGACAAAATACATGTGTTATAGCTCGATTGAAAAAATAAAATAGAAATAAGCTAGACCAAGTCATCATGGTGGAGAACAGAGACTGCATCGTCACCCAAAGGATAGATATGGGGTCTTGCAGTGGGCTTTGAAATTTACGTAGATTAACCCCCTCGCTACGTTACCGGTCTTTCTATATTTCGTGCTGGTTAGCGCCAGATAATTTCTTTCAGTTTAGGACAGAACTGTACTTTTCTTTGATTCTTGAATGCCGTCAACCGATTACATTCATCTACATGTGACACATTTGGATCCAGAGGGAACAAGACTCTTCCTAGCCTCAGCTAGCTCATGTTGATACTAAATCCATTTAGTAATGGCCACCCCCTTATAAGGGGGAAAAAGACCAAGGCTACATTCATTTATGCTTACATATGGTCTTACACATTTTATGTTAATTTTTTTTCAACATTGTATAATGAATTTAATTTTAGTTAATACTTGAGTGCAGGGATGACCTGTCATCCAGGAGGAGCCAAGATAAGATAGACGGAAGTGGGTGGAGGGGAATGGGGTATGATAGGGATGGAATGGGTGGGAGTGGTTTTTATGCCTTTTTTGGCTACCCCCCTTATAAGGGAAAAAAATCCTTTAGTATATGTATGTATGTATGACATTTGAGTAATCTGTCAAACTATAGGCTGACCGCCAATCAGGTTAGATTAAGCTCATCACGCTTAACCTACAACCTATTAGAAGAGTTCATCACTTCTATTCTGATGAAGAAATATCTATTATATCTATTGTATTCTAGTTAATACCAGAATATTCTAGTTAGAGAAGAGGTAGTCTAGATTTAAAGGATTTTATTATTTTTTCCTTATTTTAGACAAGAAGTCCAAACAGGATAATTAACTAAATCTATTTACCAATAAAGACGAAACTGTCTAGAATAGACTTTCTCGTCTAAATTATTTAGTTTCTCAAACCTCTCAGTGAATGGAACTGTCTGTGGATCAGAGCGTAATCTCTCTCTCTCTCTCTCTCTCTCTCTCTCTCTCTCTCTCTCTCTCTCTCTCTCTCTCTCTTCGTTACCACTAAAATCGTACGTTTTAATTCGCTTAAGGTAACAAATTCATGATAACTGGAGGTCTTGGTAGATTAATAATACCTGAGGGTTTGCTCTTAAAGATGATTAGAATCGTTAGGCTCTGACTGGAACGATAGACGTCGTGTCATTGTTTATGAAGTTCCAAGTTCTCGTTCCGGGTCCTATCCGTCAACTGGCTGATGAGTGCTGGACGAAAATCTATATGTTTCCATGTTCAA
>NC_134781.1:82715161-82727661 GCF_046742065.1 Oratosquilla oratoria
TGGTGGGGTAATGGGGTGATGAGGTGATGGGGTGGAGGGGTGATGAGATGATGGGGTGGTGGGGTGATGAGGTGATGGGGTGGAGGGGTGATGAAATGATGGGGTGGTGGGGTGATGAAGTGATGGGGTGGTGGGGGTGATGATGTGATGGGGTGATGAGATGGTGGGGTGATGGGGTGATGAGGTGATGGGGTGGTAGGGTGATGAGATGGTGGGGTGATGAGGTGATGGGGTGGAGGGGTGATGAGATGATGGGGTGATGAAGTGATGGGGTGATGAGGGGATGGGGTGATGAGGTGATAGGGTGGAGGGGTGATGAGGTGGAGGGGTGATGAGGTGATGGGGTGGTGGGGTAATGAGGTGATGGGGTGGTGGGGTGATGAGATGGTGGGGTGATGGAGTGATGAGATGGTGGGGTGATGAGATGGTGGGGTGATGGAGTGATGAGATGGTGGGGTGGTGAGGTGATGGGGTGGAGGGGTGATGAGGTGGTGGGGTGATGGAATGATGAGATGGTAGTGGGGTGAGGTGATGGGGTGGTGGGGTGATGAGGTGATGGGGTGGTATAGTGAGGTGATGGGGTGGTGGAGTGGGGTAATGGGATGGTGGAAGTGGAGGTGATGGTGTGGTGGAGTGGGGTGATGGGGTGGTGGAGTAGGGTGATGGGATGGTGGAGTGGGGTGGTGGGGTGGGGTGATGGGGTGGTAGAGTGGGGTGATGGGGTGGTAGAGTGGGGTGGTAGAGTGGGGTGATGAAGTGATGGGGTGGTGGAGTGGGGTGATGGGGTGGTGGAGTGGGGTGATGGGGTGGTGGAGTGGGGTGATGGGGTGGTGGAGTGGGGTGATGTGGTGGTGGGTCGGGGTGATGGGGTAGTGGAGTGGGGGTGATGGGGTGGTGGGGTGATGAGGTGATGGAGTGGTAGAGTGGAGTGATAGGGTGGTGGAGTGGGGTGATGGGGTGGTGGAGTGGGGTGATAGGGTGGTGGAGTGGGGTGATGGGGTGGTTGGGTGATGAGGTGATGGGGTGGTAGAGTGGGGTGGTGGAGTTGGGTGATGGGGTGGTGGAGTGGGGTGATGGGGTGGTGGAGTGGGGTGATGGGGTGGTGGAGTGGGGTGATGGGATGGGGTGATGGGGTGGTAGAGTGGGGTGATGGGATGGTAGATTGGGGTGATGGGGTGGTGGAGTGGGGTGATGGGGTGGTGGAGTGGGGTGATGGGGTGGGGTGACGGGGTGGTAGAGTGGGGTGATGGGGTGGTAGAGTGGGGTGATGAAGTGATGGGGTGGTGGAGTGGGGTGTTGGGGTGATGGGGTGGTGAAGTGGGGCAAGTGGTTGTTTACCTCTTGAGCACGATAGCACCATCTAGTTCCTTTTGCAAAGTCAAACGTAACAATCTAGAACCCACGATTTCTAAAAATATTCCCTTCACTTCCCTGGTAAGATTCTACTATCAATAACTTCAGGAAAGTATTGCACTTATTACTAAGATGGCCTGAAGATGTAGAATATGATGTCATTTAACAGAAGATAATATTTAAGAATAATTGAAAAATATTTTATGAAAATGAAAATAATGTTTTTATTTTTCAAACAAGTGGTGCCAGGCACAAGGAAGCCTCACCCGGCATTGCAGCCTGTCCCACCAACATGTGTGACCTTGAATTTGACCCTGTGATATCACTCAAGGTCAGTCAAGGTCAGAGGTCTTTATGCAAAGTGAAATGCCATCTGCGACATCTTATTTGCTGATAATGGTGAACTTATCTCTTATCTGCAAATGCCCTCTAGGTAGTTGTAACCTTAACTGTGACCTTTGTGAGTTCCTTACACCCAAACAATGCACTTCCTCATCATTGTGGTGTATCAAATTATAACTGAGAAGTAAGGTAAAAGTAATGTTGGCCTTGGTATGAAGAGAAATTGACAATGTTTGAGGGAGTAAAAAAAAAAAAAAAAAAAAAACAGGAAGTGACCTAAATACTCCCCAAAAAAGTAATAAGACTATGCATGAGCCTTCACCCACACAAACAAAGAAACAAATAAATTAAGACTAACTCAACACCTCATCCAGAACTCCATCCGTGCTTGGGGTAATGATGCAAAGACAAACCACACCACACTCGCTCAATAAAATCTTGGGAATTAATTAGACAAAAATAATAACAAAGAAAACAAAATCTTGACGTAGAGTACAGACAGTCTTGTGCGTGCATGATATAATCAGACGAGGCCCTGGGTGATAACGTCACACCTACCTCCTCGCCTTCCACTCTTATCTACACGTGTGTATTTCTCACTGTCTCTCCGCTGCGAACTTTCCCGAACTCGGTACGTCAGTACTTCTCCCTCCCCGATGTTATCCACAGACTCCAGAGATCTTGTGTCAGCTTTTACACATCTTCACTAGCCCCAAGTATCATAAACTTTTCTCTTTCTTTCTTATCCAGAGGAAATGCTTACCTTGTAGGTCTACAATGGCTGTCAACGATCCTCGGAACCTACCACAGATCTTTCCGAAAAGAAATTTTGGACTTCCTGTCCGTGTTCTGTCAGTGTTTTTTCATATACAGAGGAAATTATTATTTTGTAGTCAATCCATTATTGCCTCGAGTTTTACTAAGTGGAAAACTCGTAGGCCTTCAGTGGTTGTCAACTATTCACGTAACGTACCACTGTAACCGGACGGGTGTAACTAACTGTTACGTTACTCCATCCTGGTCACTTATAACACAGAAAATGTTTAAGGATGTCCACTGCCAAACGCCTCTAAGTTTTGTTTGTTTATTGTCCTATTCAATCTACTGTTTCTCTTGGTACACTCTTACACTATTCTATTTCCTAGGCAACGTCACTGGCAGAACACCGCTCCCAGCCCGTGCATGCCGTTATAAACCTCGGAACTTGCTTGGGGAGTTGCTATGTTCGCATAACTGAATTCTTTATGTGAGCTGGGTTTACTTCGTCACATCTTATATTTTAATTTACATAATTAGTTTATAATTTAGTCTGACAGCCAGACTATAATATATATATCCAGGGGTGGTTCGTCAGTATACGTAATAATGTGTTTATTGGTGTGTGGTCGCGTGTGCATGTTGTGGGAAAATGCTTGTCTCAGCTTATTTTTCCCAGGAAGTGTCTAGGCGTCGTATAGTCTGCCGGCATAGTGTGAGTGTGGGAGTGAGTGGAGGTGAGTGGGTTATATGACTGAGTGATGTATTACTTGTTTATGGGGCGTATACATATCGCTCTCCCCCTGGGGTTAGGTGGCTCCCGGCACCTAGGGTACATGGTTTACAAAAGTATATATACATAGGTAATACATCGAGAAAAAGTTTCAGAGACACAAAATCCTGTGGGGTTATAAATGTGCAGATGGGGGGGTGTTGTTGAAGAGATTCTGAGATCCCAAGAGGGATCATGCACTGAAAATAGGGGTAGTGATGTTGTGTCTCAGAAGTGTAACGTTGTGTCTCACCAGATTACACTTTATATTGGGTTCACATACACTGTTTAATTCACTTTTTAAATGTTATTGTTTTTATGGTTTAACACTATCACTGTTGGGAGTGTTGTTTTTCTAAACACTGTTCTATGGTCAGTGTGGTGTGTCACCTTGCACTTGTTTTTATCAAGCTATTGGGTGAGACACAAGAATAAACTTAATCTAGGTTTACAACAATTTGGGTATGGAGATGGAAAGGTTTTGGAAGGTGTTACTTCATGCAACAGAATATGATTATTATTATTAGTATAAAGAGAATGATTAAGAGGGAAAGGGCTGTGGAGGTATATGGAAGAATCCTATGATGTAAGTCGAATGAATCCATGTCTAGAGTGATTGATTTATTTAGTTGGTGTATTATGTCTATCTTGCTTGGAAGGATGGTATTGGGACTCTTGGGTAGGGGAGGGAGTATTAATTGGGTTATGGGACCTAGGTCGTGGGTCAAGTTGAGGGTACCTTGGTCGTGGAGGTTATTGGGTAGTAGCATTGAGTTCATTGTGTAGATTTGGCAAATGTCAGGCAGTGTGATGGAGCCGTTGACCTTATGGTGGGTGGGTGGTTTACGGGGGCACATGACAGATACTAAGGTTGGATGAGGGAGGTATAGGAAGTGTTTATGTCCTACATGTGTATGGTGAATTTTGGTGTTGTCTGAGAAACGGAAATCACAAGTTTCGGTAAGATGTATTCGGTTGGTTGTAAGTTCTGAGAGGCAGGGTTGGGATTTAGTTAGTTGGAAATGGAAAGGATAGGCTGGACAGATGTGGAAGTTGGGTCGTGCTGTCTTGCAAGTTGTTATGGTGTCCGGTGATGTCAGTGTTAGCCACTGACCGTCGGTTGATTTTAAGATGGTAGAGGTTGGTAGGTTGAGGGTCATTGTTCGGTTTTGGTAAGGGTATGGGAAAGGATAGATTTCCCAAAGGGAGAATCTCTTGACAGGGTCCATCGGTATGTTGATTAAAATAAATTGTTGGAAGATAGTTGATGCTAGGATGGGGTAGTAATGTTGTATTTCGTGTTTGGAAAAGAAAGGGGTAAGTTGTAGTGTACTGTGGGCTCGTCGTAGTGTCTGGGTAAGCTGGGTTGGGGTGATCATTTGGGAGTCGACTACACCTGCATGGGCGTTCCAGATGTCTTTCTGTATGAGATTGGTATGGTCTTTGAGGCTATCTAGTTCTTTGTCTAGGTTATTTAGGTGATAAAGGAAGAAAAGGGCTGTTTGGGAATTTGTGATTTGAGACAACTGGGTGTTTGTGAATTGTGCAAGGTAGTTGTATTTGTCTATGACTGAATTTACAGAATCAGCGAGGAGATCTATGTTCTGTGAATTTAAGTCAATGAGTTTCCCTTGTTGTTGGAGTACTCTTGTTATTTTTCCTATGTGTGTATCCACTGTGTGGATATCTTGATCAGTAGCAGTTCCAAATAGGGATTTAGAGATAATGCCAACGAAATCGAATAGGCCTCTTTTGGTTCTTCTGGTGTTGATAGTGTCGTTGTCTGGGTCTGGAAGGTGGTATATTGTGTATTTTATCTTGTTGAGTTTACTTTGTAATGAGTTGACGTTGTGGTAGAGTATCTGTGAGGTCTCATAATTTTGGTGTGTGTTATTTGGTATTTGCCTATTTATGTTGTTCTGTATTTCTTGTATGTCATTTTGTAGTTTAGAAATTGGTTCTAGCAAGGATGTGGGTGAGATGCGGAGTTTCACCATGATGGAGTCTTCAACGCAGGCTGTGGTGCCGTGTTGGTGCACTATGGCGCCAGGCAAAAGCCTTGGGACGGAGAGGGCGAGGTGGACGATGAGTGGGATGAGTTGTAGAGATCTCATCTGTGGAAAGAGGGGTCGTGTCTGAGTGACTAAGGATATGTTTGTCTGACCCTCGCTAAGATTATATTGGTCGGAAGGGAGTAGAGAAGTTTTATAGATATGTGGAAAAGAGTTCTTATTGGAAATGGGCTATTTTAACCTCCACTGATAGATACATGGCGTCCTGCATCTTCATGGGCGAGAGCTAGAGTGCATGTTTAGTTGCGTCGACGCAGAGTCATGGGATGAGACTTGCGTATTGGTGATTGGTGTGTGTCTGTGATAGGTGGGTTGTGGATGGGAGGTGAGATTGGGTCGAGGTTCAGTTTGACCTTTCTCAACTTCTCTCCATGTATGGTGAAGGTGGATTGATCAGAAGGATCTGTTAGTAGGAAGACATTGTTAGGGAGTGAACTTGTGACTATGAAGGGGCCTAGGAATTTGGGTTTGAGTTTGTTTGTTCGACCTGAGTCCTTTATCATGACTGTGTCGTCGGGTGCTATGTCAAGTGGAATTGACCGTTTGTGTTGGTTAGTCTTTGTCTTTTCCTGGGCTTCTTTCAGGTTTGCTCTAACTTTTTTATAAATTGTTTGCATACCTCTTTTGATGCAGTGTGAGAGGTTATCTATGTTGTATAAGGGTGGGGGGGGTTGGTTGAATATTTGGTAGGGTAGGCGCATTGGTTGGCCGAAAATGATTTCATGTGGGGACATCTTTGTTGCGGAATTTATTGTGCTATTGATACTGGCTTGTACCTGTGGTAGCCAGTCTTCCCAAGTGTCCATGAGGTCATTGACCAATGGTCTGAGAATTTCTAGGACCTTGCGATTTGTTCGCTCAGTCAGACCGTTTCCCTGGGGGTGGTATGCAGTGGCAAATGTTTGGTCAATGTTGTAAAGGTGTGCTATTTCGCGCATCACTTCATTTTTGAATTCTGAGCCATTGTCAGATAACATTGTGTGTGGTATGTTGTATTTACAAAATATATTGTTGACCAGGGCTTTGGCTACAGTCTCTGCTGTTTTGTTTTGGAGTGGTATTAAGATTGTGTATTTAGTGAAATAATCTATTGCTGTGAGTACATAATTGGAACCTTGATGGCTCGTTGGCATTTTCAGTAGGTCAATGCCAAGTGTTTCCCATGGCTCAGCTGGGAGTGGGATGTCTTTAATGTGGATTTGTTTCGGGTCAGGGCCTCTGAATTGGTTACAAGTTACACAAGAATCTATGTGTGTGGTTATATCTCTTTTCATGTTAAGCCAGTAATATGTGTGTCTAGCAGTGTTTAGTGTCTTGTCTCTGCCCGAGTGGCCTCCCATTGCACTGTCGTGCAATATGTGAAGGACCTTGGGGACTAGGGCTCTGGGAATAACAGTAACCTCTCTTGTATTAATGGTTCTCCTTATGGCTCCGTCGACCAGATTGAGTTCCTCAATAGGGACAGGTGGTCGGGAGTGTAAGGGGGTTTGTGAGATGAGATGCTGTTTTATTGGAGACCATATTGGGTCACTGTCTGTTTCGTCCCTAAGTTCTCGCATGGGTATGCATGTGGTTTGGGTGATGGGGGTGATGTGAGTTTGTCTGCTCAAGCAGTCTGCCACTACGTTAGCTTTGCCAGCTAAGTATACGATCATGGGATCGTAATCAAGGAGAGTTGTTTTCCATCTAGCAATTCTCCCATGTAAGTCTTTGGAGTTAAAAAGATAGACTAGTGGTTGGTGGTCTGTTAGTATGGTAATCTTGTAGCCTAAAATGAGGTATTTAAAGTGTTTTAGTGCCCATATGATTGCGAGACCTTCTTTATGTGTTGTTGAGTAGTTATTTTCAGTTTTGTTGAGGACTCTACTTGCGTAGGCTATGGCGTGTTCTTTGCCATTGTCATCTTTCTGTTGTAGGACTGCGCCTATTCCTTTAGAGGAGGCGTCTGTGTAAAGAAAGAATTCTTTCTTCATATCAGGGAAAACTAGTACAGGGGCTGTGGTGAGTGCGTGTTTGAGAGTGTCGAAACTTTGCTGTTCTGCTTCTGACCATTGAAATGGCTCGCCTTTCCTTGTGAATTTGGTCAGAGGGGAAGCAATATCAGCAAAGTTTCGTATGAAGTGTCTGTAATAGGAGGCTAACCCAATGAAACTTCTTGTTTCATTAGCGTTTCTGGGGGTTGGGAAATTGTTTATTGTATCTATTTTATCTGTGGTTGTGTGAATCCCTTTTGCATCCACTTTATGGCCTAGGAAGGTGAGTTCCTTCATGAGGAATCTACATTTCTTTAATTGAATCTTTAATCCGGTATGTTTGAGACGTTTGATGACAATCTCTAAAGTGTTAAGGTGGTCTCTTTCTGTGGGGCTATATATAATGAGGTCGTCTAAATAGACGAATAATGAGATTCCTATCATGTCACTGAAAATGCGGGTCATCAACCTTTGTTGGGTTTGAGGGGGCATTCTTAAGGCCAAAGGGCATACGTTCAAAGCGAAAAATGTCCTTTGTCCGTGGAAAATGCAGTTACGGGTTTTGATTCCTCTGTTAGTTCGACCTGCCAGAAGGCTGACTTGAGGTCTATTGTGGAAAAAACAGAGTTCCCGTTGCCAATGCATTGTAGTAATTCTTGCATGGCGGGGAGGGGGTGTGGGTCAGATTGAGTTAGGTTGTTTATTTTTCTGAAATCAACAACAGGGCGTAAGGTTCCGTCTTTCTTAGGGACCAAAAAGAGGGGACTGTTCCATGGGGAGTCTGAATGGGAAATTACGCCTTGGTGTATCATCTCATGTACACTGTCATTGACTTGGGATTTCCTACTGTGGGGTATGCGGTAAGCGGGGGTGTATGAAGGGGGGGTGTTTGGGGGAATTTGGATGTGATGTTTGATTATATCACATTTGCCTAGTGATTCGCCTTCTAAGGCGACAGCTGATCTATTCCTCTGTAGGAGAGCTAATAGCTCGTTATGACTTTCTCCATCAGCTGATGTCGTGATTTGGTCTGGGGGAATAGGGGGGAGGGGTTGAGTTGGTCTTACTTGGTTGATGTGTTGCGGAAGTGGTTCCTGGATAGGGGAGTTATGGAGATGGACTGCGCAGATGTTTGTATTCTTCCTGATTTTACGGTGTTGTTCTGAGGTGTTTATTAACATAGCTAGTGTATGTTTATTTTCTGATATTGTGTCCCAGGAGGACTCAATGGTTATGTTGTTAATCCTGGACGTGTCTGAGTCGATTATGACGTCCTGATGGTCTATTGCACCGGGTATGTATAGTGGGACTGTTATTGAATGTCTAGGGGGTATGATGACTGTGTTAGACATCAGTGCCTTTGAGGTGACATAAGGGGGTGGTCGGAAGGAATAGCTGTTAGTGGGATTGGGAGTATTAAAGGAAGGTAGACATGAGAGATGTTGTGTGTCTGAGTCGGGTGTCTCAGGGACTGTTGATTCATTATTTACATCTCGGAAGGAGATTTTGTTAGTCTCAAAGTCTATCTTAGTTTTCCAAATCTTTAGTGAATGTAGTCCTATTATACCTTGTTGATCAAGGCTCCATTCATCAGCTATGTGGAAAGTTGTGAAACCTACTTTGTGATTGTTGACTTCAATATTTAAGTCTATGGTGTCGTGTAGAGGAATTGTGCTCCCTTCTATTAAGAGTCCTTCCATATTGGAAAATTGAATTTGGGGTGGGTCATTTAATGCTTCATACAGAGCTCTTGGGATGATGTTCAGGTTTGTTCCTGTATCAACCATCATGGCAACTTTAAGTTGGTCTAGGCTTACTTCTAGGGTGAGGTATTTGTGTTGTGTATGAGATATTCCTATGGTGGTTTGGTGTGTGAGGCTGGTACACGTTCCCCCAATCGTTGTTGAGTACTGGTTGTCGTGTTGGAGGGGGGTATTTGTCGATGGGTGGTGAATGGGTTGTTAGTTCTCTGATGCGGTTGTTGTTGTGTTTTCTGTAGGTAACACTCTTCGTTGGAGTGAGATGATGTTTGGTGTAGGTTGCAGTATTTGATTGGATGTGTTGGTGTAGGGAGGAGTGGGTGTTTAAAGGGGGGTTGAACTTGTTGTTTTTGCTGTGTCCAACACTGGGCATCTGTGTGGGAAAAGGTTCCATGAACTGAGCAAGGGATAGGGTGGGGTTGTACCTGTGTGTGTTGCTTTTGTTGTGTCCAACACTGGGCATCGGTGTGGGAGAAGGTTCCATGAACTGAGCAAGGGATAGGGTGGTGTTGTACCTGCGGGTATTGTTGTTGCTGTATGCAGTCTTTTGTGTTGTGACTGTTTGATGAATGGTAGGAGCACCACTTAGAAGGTTGTTCTTGATTGGTGGGAGGGGGTTGCTGTGAGTGAAGGCTATTTAGTCTGGGGAGATGGTTGGGGGTATCTAAGGATATATTGCAAGCATTCATGATATCTAAAATATAGGTATAAGCTAGAGGATTTCTAGTGTCTAGTTCCTTTTTGGAGGCTTCCTTTAAACACTTTGGAGGGAGTTGGGAGAGATAGGAAGCTATTTCAAGGAATGTTAGTAAGTGTTTTGTTGGCATTACATTTTGACCAAATTGATCAGTGTGAGTCCAAGGAGAGTTATTTTCTAGGTCTTCTCTGACCTCTTTCATTCCGTTTGCAATAAAATCCATTATGTTAGTAATGGAATGTGGTTGGACTCTAGTGTTATTGAGGAAGGTGATGAGGAAGGAAATGTTGTTAGGTTGTTTGTTATGAAAAACCTTAAGAAGGTGGTGTTTATATTCCTGATAAGTGATTCCAGATGCAACTAGGGTGTCTAGCATCCTTGCCTTTGAACGACAAATGTCAGATGGGTTTATTTTCTGACGGCACAAATTTATTTTATCTGTATCTGAATATGTTATGTTCTTAGAGAAAAATAGATCACATGCTGTCAAGAAATCTGTAATGGATATTCCACTATCCTGGGAAAAGGTTGGGATTTCTGTGAGGGGGGTTATGGTTTGATAGTTGTTAATTATTGTTGGTTGAGTTAGTGGGTAAGGGTAATATTGTGGGTTTGGAGGAAGGTTAGGTTGTGGTTGGTGGTATGGTGTAGAGTGGGTTTGACCAGATGGGGTATGGGGGGAAGGAAAGGGGAAGGTTTGGTACTGCTGCTGAATGGGAGGGGGGTTATTATGTGTTTGGATATGGGGGTTGGATGGATTATGGTTTATAGGAGGTTTTGTTTGCATATTTGGAGGAGCAATATGAGGAGTTGGTTGGGTGGGTTGTTGTGGTTCAGATGGTTTGGAGATGTCTACTTGAGAAGGCTGGTTGAAAAAAGGTAAGACATCGTTCTCATAAAGAGGGTCTATTTGAGTATCTGCATTGGGATTAGTTTTGTCAGGATTATTTAATTGGTCATTGGTTAACTGTTTAGAGGTATTGTCAACCTGTGGATATAGGTAAAAATGGTCTGGTTTGTCATTGCCAATTAAGTCTTCTGTGTGTATTTCCTCTTTGTCACTGGATATATCATGTTGTTTGTCTTCTCTAGACTTTGAGAAGACGCTATGTAAACTTTGTTTAATTTTGGATCTGGTGGCAA
This sequence comes from Oratosquilla oratoria, assembly GCF_046742065.1. Classification (NCBI taxonomy): domain Eukaryota; kingdom Metazoa; phylum Arthropoda; class Malacostraca; order Stomatopoda; family Squillidae; genus Oratosquilla; species Oratosquilla oratoria. The sequence goes on from NC_134781.1 coordinate 82,726,030, forward strand.
AGGCCATGTTGTTAAGTCATGTATTAGTTAATAGTTAGTTTTGATTGTACTCTAAGAGAAAAAAAAAGGGAGTTGTTAAAATATGAATAATAGGTATATAATAACTAAGGGTATTATGTTATGCTTAGATATGGGAAGGGGGATATAGTAATGGGATTACAAAATCATAAAAATATATGTGTATGTATATATATAAAAAAAAATGGAATTAATATTATATAATAAGGAGTTAATTTTGTGATATTATTCTTATAATAGGATTAATTATGGTTGTTCATAAAAAAATTACAGCAGTAAAGTAGGTTACATTGATAAAAATGTATAAGTTCTATGTAAATATTGAATTTTTAAACATATAAGAGCTATTTGTTTAAACAAGAATTACTTAACTAGAAGAATGTGGAATTAATATTATATAATAAGGAGTTAATTTTTGTGATATTATTCTTATAATAGAATTAGTTATGGTTGTTCATAAAAAAATTACAGCAGTAAGGTAGGTTACATTGATAAAAATGTATAAGTTCTATGTAAATATTGAATTTTAAACATATAAGAACTATTTGTTTAAACAAGAATTACATAATTAGAAGAATGCATATGCAGATTAAAGGGTATTACTTAATGATAATTTTTTTGGAGAGAAAAAAAAAAACTTCTAAATGACAATATGCTAATATAGTGCGAGATTACATACTCGTTGTATAGCTAAGGTGTACGTGCGTAGGTATCTAAGGGCGTAAGGGTTACCTTAATACCGTGCTTTGAAGCAAGTTTTTTTTTTTTAGATGTTGTGGTTCTCGGTGGAACGTGACACTCGGATGAGTGGTGGTGGTTGAGCGGATGAGGTGGCTGTTACGCGAGTCAGTGCGCAGCCGGTGTGAGTCCTCTGGGGCGGGTGAGGTCAGTGCTCAAGCGAAGGAAGTCCAGAGGGCTCGGTGAATTGATGTTCGCATAGAAAAAAAAATGCGAGTATCAGGTGTGGTTTGGAGTTGGTAATGTATGATTATTATCACTGGAATATATTGGTGTTAAATGTAAGGATTGATGTTACCTTTATAATGTTGATTATAGTAGTGGGAGATCAGCCTGTGACGATTGCCCGTGAATAGGGAGTGTAGACCAAGTTCTTGTTCTTGAGACGGGTTTGAGTGGACGGGTTTGAGGTTCACCGTAGTAGGTACACCGTAGTCTCTTCGAAGTAGTAGGTTGCGGGAGTGCTGCCACCAGTAATATGTAACCGGACGGGTGTAACTAACTGTTACGTTACTCCATCCTGGTCACTTATAACACAGAAAATGTTTAAGGATGTCCACTGCCAAACGCCTCTAAGTTTTGTTTGTTTATTGTCCTATTCAATCTACTGTTTCTCTTGGTACACTCTTACACTATTCTATTTCCTAGGCAACGTCACTGGCAGAACACCGCTCCCAGCCCGTGCATGCCGTTATAAACCTCGGAAGTTGCTTGGGGAGTTGCTATGTTCGCATAACTGAATTCTTTATGTGAGCTGGGTTTACTTCGTCACATCTTATATTTTAATTTACATAATTAGTTTATAATTTAGTCTGACAGCCAGACTATAATATATATATCCAGGGGTGGTTCGTCAGTATACGTAATAATGTGTTT
>NC_134781.1:82735161-82740161 GCF_046742065.1 Oratosquilla oratoria
AACTTTCCCCATCTTTCAATAACACGAAATGATCTATTCTCATCCCCGGGAAAAAAACTGAAGTATATCATCGTTTGAAAGGGGATAAAAGATAAATACTTTATGAATAGCGGACTATAACTCAGACACATCGAGAGATATAAATTACCTTATTTTTTTTCTGGGAAGGCGGAGACTCAAAATTTATGTGGACCATTTTTCAAAAATAACTAAAACGCTCTTAATCTCATAGCTGATTGGACCGCAAATCGTGTTGGCCCTTTTTTTTTCATTGTGGTCTTATTTGCTTTGGAAATTAGGCAAAGTTAATCATATGAATAGATTGCGACGAATCGGAATTTTCGACAGAGAGTACTGTACATACACATACATTTGTATAATATATATATATATATATATATATATAACATATATATATGTAATATATATATAGATATAATATATATATATATATGACATATACATACGTATATATATATATATATATATATATATATAATGTATATATTCCTTTTGTACATCCTGCATGGCATGATTGGTACCGTCCTTGCCTTGTGTTAAGAGATGCATAGCTTAGGGTTCGATTTCCCTTAACAGAGTTGCTTAATTAGAATATGCATACATACACTTACATATATCATTGTATACATGGGCACACATATACATTGATGTATACACATGTACTCGTATGTATATGCGTGTATGATAATATGATCCTATTCTCCTTTCGTGCATGATTATGTAAGCTCTTTTGAATGTATTCCATTAACATAACATTAGGTAAAAATAACAAATCAATACTCTCAAAGAGAATGATTCTTGTACTCTTGAGAGAAGGATAAGTGGGCCCTTATCCTCTGAGACACTCTTAGGAGGACTCTTGGTACAAGGCCGCTACAAAGATAACACACATTTTTTAATCGAGAAGCTTCCATTCTATCTCGTTGTGATTGACCACACACATACACACGCACACACACACAGACACACACACACACACACACACACACACACACACACACACACACACACACACACACACACACACACACACACACACACACACACACACACACACAATTCGTGGCGCAGTTGGTGGAGTTCTCGGCTACCACTACGGACACCCGGGTTCGAATCCCGCCCAGGGCTGAAACAATTTCACTATCGCTGCGCTGCGAGTTGTTACTCCAACTCTCGTGGGCGGGGAATTGTGTGTGTGTGTGTGTGTGTGTGTGTGTGTGTGTGTGTGTGTGTGTGTGTGTGTGTGTGTGTGTGTGTGTGTGTGTGTGTGTGTGTGTGTGTGTGTGTGTGTGTAAGGTCACAGCAGTACCCATAGATTGGTCATTCCGGGAAGGAAATAGCTGTCGATCACGAGTCCAACACGTGATCCAAAGACCAAGTGAATACACGGACACGCACACACACACACACACTGTTACGGGCGCTGGTATGTGAAGAGACGTTACGTATAACGTCTAAGTGCTTAAGAACCAGCGCACTTCTAGAAGCCACTGTAGGACTGAACTATCTGGTCAGGGCCTAGATAATTCGTAAGACTAGAAGTAAAGGTAACAAAGAAGATTCCAGGAAAGGAATATTAAACTAGCGATAAAACTAGTAAACGAAATTATTAATGGAAAATATTTACAGGCAATCAACACAAAAGAGAATGGGCAGTAGGGTCAATGGGACCGTTACACGATTATGGAAATTATCGTTCAAATAAGAAACACAAGATAAGTATGCAATATGGTACTATCTAAGTACAAAGAGATCAGGAACATGCATCAGAATAAGTAATAAGTACAAATATAAGTAAAGTAATGCAATGTATATCAGACACGTAATGTAGGCAAAAAGGGTGATCACTTCACACCAATCGTCTCATGAATCTAAACCTTCTAGTTTTTATCAAGAGATCAATATGTGGGAATATGACAAGGAGTCAGCGATTTCCACCGCTTATATACCATTGGACCGGAAACGGGGTACTTCCGGGTGAGTGTGCGGGAGAGTGAAAGGGGGGGGAGGAGGGTAAGTTAACACGTCAACATGGGTAGTTTTAGGACCTTCGACTCGCTTGAACAATCTATTTATTTAGTAACTGTCAAATCTGAGCGCTCCGAACTATTCAGGATTTCGCTTGTCTGTTTGTTATACAAGAGTGCGCACCTCTCCGCACGTAGACAAGATTACATATAGTGGACGGGCGTTACTGCTTAACATTGTTACAATACATACATAGACAAGAAATAGGAACATAGTTATGTAATACAAAGGAACACAATTCTATAACATAGTTACACATATGACGTAATATCTAATATTACGTTACACCTCCACCGTTTGGGAAAGCTTTTCACTTTCTGTTGAAAAGCTATGTTCTAGAAAGTATGGAGTAGTTCTTTTGCGCAGGGGACAGCTTCTTGCTGTAGTAGGCGATAGTGTGAAGAACTTCGTTGTGTTCTTGCAAGAGGGCGGCACCGATACCGGTGTCGCTGGCGTCGACTTGCAGAAGAAAGGGTCGTTGGAAATCGGGTGCCCTTAGAACTGGTGCGTTAGTGAGAAGGGACTTCAGGTTTTTGAAGGCCGTCTCACAGGTAGGTGTCCATACGAAGTCGTGGTCTTTTCTCAACAGGTCAGTCAATGGTTCTGCTACATCTTGTTTCTCAGATAAGTGAAGATTTTGTAGTATCTGGGAGTTTTCCAAGGGAATCTCAGGAGGATTAGGCAGGTTATCGGGAGGCTCTTCCGATTTTATTGTGGTAGAGCTGCAAATTGGAATTGGATCTCTGGAATGATAAGGTTTTAAGGTATTTATGTGACAGAGACGGGAACTCTTTCTTCTGTCTGGAGTTTTGATTATGTAGTTGAGATCACTGGCTCTGGACAAGACTTCATAGGGTCCTTTGTATTTAGCCTGCAATGGATCTCCTGGTATGGGAAGATAAAGTAACACTTGATCTCCTGGAGAGAAAGTTCTAAGTTTAGAATTTTTATCATACCGACCTTTCATTTCTCGTTGAGCATTCGCCAAGTTCTCTCTTGCCAACTTCCAAGCTTCTAACAACTTCTCGGTGACCTGGGACACGTATTTCAAAGAAGGAACAGGTGGTTCTTCTTTCATCCATTGTTCATGAAGTATCTTTAGGGGACCACGGACTTCATGACCGAAGACTAATTCTGACGGGCTGCATCCAAGGCTTTCTTGAATTGTTGTTCGGGTGGCGAACAACAAAAAGGGGAGTCCGTCTTCCCAATTTCGAGTGTTCTCAGCACAGAAGATTCTTAACATTGTCTTGAGCGTTTGGTGAAAGCGCTCTAGAGCACCTTGTGATTGAGGATGATAGGCGGAGGAAGTTACATGATTTATACCTAGTGTTACAAGAGTTTCTCTAAACTTGTTGGAAAGAAAATTACTTCCTTGATCACTTTGAATGTTCTTAGGAAATCCTACCATAGTGAAATATTTCAACATTTCTCTGATTATGTTTTGAGCTTTAATATTTTTCAAAGGAATTGCTTCTGGAAAACGAGTGCTCATACACATGATTGTGAGAATGTACTGATTTCCTTTACTTGAAGGAGGTAAAGGTCCTACACAGTCAATAAGAACTTTTTTAAATGGCTCTTCCATTACAGGAATGGGATGGAGTGGAGCTTCTACAATTTTCTGGTTGGGCTTACCTACAAGTTGACATGTATGACATGTTTTACAATATTGGGCAACATCTTTGACAACCGTGGGCCAATGGAAATGTTGGGTTATGTTGAACAAGGTCTTTCTTACCCCTAAGTGACCTGCTAAGGGAGTATCATGAGCCAATCTTAGAACATTATTCCTGAAACCAAGAGGGAGGACTATTTGATTCCTTACTTGCCATGGCTGGTCAGCGGTTGCGGTGGATGCTCTCCATTTTCGCATTAGGACTCCGTTTTCTATATAGAAACCTCGTGACATATTTTCAACTTCTGGAGATGAAACAATCTCGTACAAATTTTTAAGAGAATGATCTGACTTCTGTTCTTTGATTAATTCTGCTCTAGATAGAGAAACTGGTGAAGAAGAAGATGGGTCAGTTTGGGAGAATAGGGATTCTAAATTATAGGTCTCCTCTTCAGATTTCTTGTACTGAGATCTGGTTACAGCACAAGCGGGAAACAACTGTAAGTTATCTGAAGGTTCTACTGAGGTCTTAGGGTTATTTGTTATTAAGGGAGAAATGACTTTGCTTCCAGCGATGTCATTGGCCAACAATAAGGATATTCCTACTATGGGAAGAGAGTCTACTACTGCTACTTTAACCATTCCGGTTGTTAAATCAGACCGCAAGAAAACATTATGTAATGGACATTTTACAATTCCTCCAACTCCTTCTATCAATATATCATAACCTGTATATGACTCACCCAGATTCTGCAAGACAGAATTTAAAATCAGACTTTGCTTTGCTCCTGTGTCTCGGAGTATGGAAATAGGATATTGTTGTGAACTACTACTATGAGATATAGTTCCTGAAGATACAAATGGTTTGAAACAAGGATCATGATTTGATGAGGGGGGTTCTACATTACTTGACAATACCGGCTTCTTTGGTAGTGTATCCTGAATAGAGGATTTTGAATCGTCTGATTTTATATTACTTACAAGAGTTGGTGTCTTATTGGAGAATGAGGGTGTCAGTCTCTTTCTGCAATTAGAAATGTGATGGCCAACCTGTTTACAATATGAACAAGTTACAGGGGGATTAGTCTTAAACCTTTCCATTCTTTGCCAAGGTTGGTTTGGAGGATATTGATTGAAATCAGACCTGTAACTGAAATGTGATGGGCTAGACTGATTTTCAAAGTGTTTCTTTGGGGACCAAGGATCAGAGTATTTTGTTGAATCTGGAATATATGACTTTGACTTTTGGGATTCCATTTGTCTTGACTTAGGTTTATGATTTAGTGTGAACTCATCAGCCAATACAGCAGCTTTAGTTAAAGTTTCGGGAACA
>NC_134781.1:82765161-82772661 GCF_046742065.1 Oratosquilla oratoria
ACGAAAACAAAAACAATAACATCAACAATAATTACAATTACAATGACAATGCAATAACAATGCAATAATGATAACAATAAAAATAACATTGACATTGACATTGTCATTGACACTGACATTAACATTATCATCAACAATAAAATAACATTAAGATTAACATTGACATTAAGATTAACATTAACAACAATAACAACGTTATTAACAATGGTCTTGTTATTGAAAACAACGGCTTTCTGTATATCTTTGAACGATAATAAGTTCCAGCCTCACGTGGTTAGTACATACATACATACATATACCAAGGCTTTTTCCCCCTTCCAAGGGAGGTAGCCAAAAAGGGAAAGGCATAAAAACACTCCCACCCATTTCATCCCTAAATACACTCCACACCCCTCCCACCCTTCCTCTCATCTGAGCACCTCCTGGATGACGGGTCATCCCTGCACCCTGCCCACCGCCCTGGGTCAGAAGCAGTGTCGCAAGACACAGTACATCCACAGCAAGGCCGTTTCAAGATACGTGATTGGTAGACATACACAAGAAAGAGATATTCCTCTCCTCTCTCTCTCTCTCTCTCTCTCTCTCTCTCTCTCTCTCTCTCTCTCTCTCTCTCTCTCTCTCTCTCTCTCTCTCTCTCTCTCTCTCTCTTTTAAATAATGTTCATATCTCATAAAGCCAAGTGATTTCATTAAACTGGGTTAAGCTATTATGAATACCACGGTCTCTCTCTCTCTCTCTCTCTCTCTCTCTCGCTCTGATAATAACAACCTAACAAGACCACACTCTACAGCATACTGAACATGTAAGGAAGACCGAAAAAGACGTTTCCCCCAACACGAAACAAGGAGACTGATGTCACCAGAGATAACTAATTCGAAAAGTAAAAGGACGAAGTTAATTGAAATACACCGTTCCTTTCATATGAAACGACACACAACAGTCGACAGAATCGCGAGCGAAAGTAAATGAAATACGAAATGAACACTGAGAGGAGAACCTTATGAGGGAAAAAGAAATATATATGAATAAAAAGAAAAGGAGTGGAGGGAAGTCGAGGCAAAATGAGGAACAAGGGCGAAGTATAGGATAACAGGAACTATGAGAAACAAAGGAGAAAGAGGAGATCATGAAAGACGGGAGATGGCAAACATAGGAAGGCAGGAAGAGTAAAAAAAAACAAAAAAAAACAGGGCGACTTTATATATTATATTCTGAGTGACTGCAGGAGAATTTACATACATAAAGGGATAGGAAGAAATACATTTAAATAAAAATCACCAAAAGATATTCCATCTTTCAGAGCCCAATGCAACCTTAACCACAGGAGTACGAAACACTCCACTCAGCTGATCAAAATAGCCTGGCGTTAACCAGAACGAAGCATATAATGTGTGCCACCAGTACCCAAGGGGCGGGAATAGGGGAGGAGACCCCAACTATCCACTTGAAGACAGCGGTGCACTTTAGATATTTTATTCTGGTTAACGTCGGCCGATTTGGTCACGCTTAAAGGTGTTATTGTATTTTTTTTGTCTTTTTTTTTTTTTTTTTTTTTGCTCTGATCATTTGGTCCCAAGGGTCATATGGGGAATTTATTCAGATTTTTTGAGAAACAATTGGGCCTCAGAAGCTTTAAGAGATATTGATATGATAAAAGATAAAGAGAAAGAGAGAGAGAAAGAGAAAGAGAGAGAGAGAGAGAGAGAGAGAGAGAGAGAGAGAGAGAGAGAGAGAGAGAGAGAGAGAGAGAGAGAGAGAGAGAGAGAGAGAGAGAGAGAGAATGAGAGAGAGAGAGAGAGAGAGAGAGAGAGAGAGAGAGAGAGAGAGAGAGAGAGAGAGAGAGAGAGAGAGAGAGAGAATGAGAGAGAGAGAGAGAGAGAGAGAGAGAGAGAAGAGAGAGAGAGAGAGAGAGAGAGAGAGAGAGAGAGAGAGAGAGAGAGAGAGAGAGAGAGAGAGAGAGAGAGAGAGAGAGAGAGAGAGAGAGAGAGAGAGAGAGACAGACCGTGGTATTCATAATAGCTTAACCCAGCTTAATGAAATCACTTGGCTTTATGAGATATGAACATTATCTAAAAGAGAGAGAGAGAGAGAGAGAGAGAGAGAGAGAGAGAGAGAGAGAGAGAGAGAGAGAGAGAGAGAGAGAGAGAGAGAGAGAGAGAGAGAGAGAGAGAGAGAAGAGAGAGAGAGAGAGAGATTAACCCAGCTTAATATAATCACTTAGCTTTATGAGATATGGATATGATTTAAAAGAATGAGAGAGAGAGAGAGAGAGAGAGAGAGAGAGAGAGAAAGAGAGAGGGGGGGAGAGCTCTTGATGTTTACATTAAGCTCACCAAGCTTAATTAAATCACCTGGCGGCACTCTACCAGAATGTACATATAGTTTGGATATAAACACAAATGGGTTCATTAGAAACTTAACGGAAAACAAGAGAACAAAAGTTAACAAAAGAGCAAAACTTAACAAGAGAACAAAAGAGGTTAGGCCCTACTGGTCTGTCCTCAACCAGGGGAGTCTGTAGTCCAGTAAGTTATGGACAGTTTATAGTTTGACAGTGAAAGAGAAGGGAAGACAGACAGACAGACACGTAGAGATGGTTTTAGGAATACAGTTGAGAGACAGACAGACAGATAGACAGACAGACAGACAGGCAGACAGGGAGGAAGACAGATATGCAGAGAATCTCACAGGTATGAAGACAGACAGGTAGGAAGGCAGACAGATAGAGGTACACAGGTAGTAGACAGACTGACAGAGACGCAGGTACACAGACACAGATACAAGCACTGAGACAGACATTCAGACAGACAGGAAGGTAGTAAATTAGACAGGCAGACGGGAAATAGACAGACAAGGAGGCAGGCAGAGGGACACAGAACACAGACCCATTGACTCTCGGACAATGATGTACAAAACAAGACAAGTCAGCACACACAAAGACAAACAGCTGCGAGGAAGAGGAGAAAGCAAGCTGGTGGCTTAGCAAAGGAAAGGAGGAAGGGAAGAAGAAGAGGAGGAGGAGGAGGAGGAGGAGGAGGAGGAGGAGGAGGAGGAGGAGGAGGAGGAGGAGGAGGAGGAGGAGGAGGAAGAAGAGAGGAAAGAAAAAGGAGCCGACCAACAACACAAGCCGGTACACGCAGAGACAAACAGCTGGGAGGAAGAAGAAAAAGCAAGCTGGTGGCTTAGCAAAAGAGGAAGGGGGAAGAAGAGGAGGAGGAGGAGGAGGAAGAGTAGGAGGAGGAGGAGGAAGAGGAGGAGGAAGAGGAGGAGGAGGAGGAGGAGGAGGAGGAGGAGGAGGAGGAGAGGAAAGCAAGGGGAGCCGACCAGGAGGATGTTGAGAGGTCACTGACGAAGAGTGTCTCTGGTAGATGGCGTTCATAAGCTCAAGGGCAGAAGAGCTGCGAGATCGATGGATAAGTTCGTGGTGCTGAAGACCAAAATGCAGGTGAAGAGAGAGAAAGAGTTAGAGGGAAAGAGCTTAAGAGAGAGAGAGAGAGAGAGAGAGAGAGAGAGAGAGAGAGAGAGAGAGAGAGAGAGAGAGAGAGAGAGAGAGAGAGAGAGAGAGAGAGAGAGAGAGAGAGAGAGAGAGAGAGAGAGAGAAAAAGAGAAGTTCGTGGTGCTGAAGACCAAAATGCAGGTAAAGAGAAAGAGTTAGAGGGAAAGAGTTTGAGAGAGAGAGAAAGAAAGAGAGAGAGAGAGAGAGAGAGAGAGAGAGAGAGAGAGAGAGAGAGAGAGAGAGAGAGAGAGAGAGAGAGAGAGAGAGAGAGAGAGAGAGAGAGAGAGAGATGATAAGATGTTAGAGAAATGAATGAGACGAATAATTGCAAACAAACATTACCGTGAAGTTAAGGGAAATAAAGAAGACGAATGGAAACGGTAACGAAATAGGTTATGTCCGATAAAAAGAAAAAGAGGAGGAGAAGCAGAAGATAATGTACAAAAAAAATATATATATACAACTACTGACCAAATATAGGTACTAATGAACAAATGAATAAGTAGATGAATAAATAAATAGATAAATAAATAAACAAATGTATATATATATATATATATATATATATTATATACATATATATATATATATATATATATATATATATATATATGTATGTATATGTATATACATATACATGTACTGTATATGAATAATTAAATAAATGAATAAATAATGTGATAAGAGAAATGAGAAGGAGCTAAGAAGAAAGCGAGAAGACGGGAAGGGTCGGGGAAGGGATGAGGAAAGGAAGGGATGGATAAAGCATGGAAGTTAAAAAGAAAGAAAGAAAAAAGTTAAGGGAAAAGGGAATTGGAGATAAGGAGGATCTAACTCTTCTAACGAATGTAACGGATCTAGCGGATGTAACGGTTCTAACGGACGTAACGGACGCAAAGGATCTAACAGTTCTAACGGACGTAACGGATCTAACCGATGTAACGGATCTAACGGATCTAACTGATGTAACGGATCTAACTGACGTAATGGATCTAACTGATATAACGGATCTAACTGGTCTAACGGACGTAACGGATGTAGCTTACCTAACTGATGTAACGGATCTAACAGGTCTATTGGACGTACTGGATGTAACTTACCTAACGGATGTAACTTACCTAACGGATGTAACGGACCTAACGGATGTAACGGACCTAACGGATGTAACGTATCTAACGGATGTGACGGATCTAACGGATGTAACGGACCTAACGAACGTAACGGATGTAACGGACCTAACGAACGTAACAGATGTAACGGATGACACGATGCAGGCAAAGAGAGGTGATAGAGAAGAGGAAAAAGAGATGGAAGTGTGGGAAGAGAGGGCTAAGGAAATGGATAAAGAGTGGAGGAGTGTGGAGGAGGAAACCACATCGAAGTGGTGATTGGTTCCACAGAAAGGAAAAATAAGAGAAGGGGGAGGTTAGATCAAATAAATAGATTAATAAGAAATAAATCATAGATTTAAAAAGAACCGAAATGATAAAACAAAATAAAACGAAAACGAATGAAGTTTAACTACATTAGATAAAAACAACAACAAAAATCATAAAATTAAAGGAACCGAAATAATGGAAAAAATAAGACGAAAATGAATGAAATTTAACTACATCAAATAAAAAAAAATAATAAACAACATTTCAGATAAAATAAGGTGAAATGAAATGAAAGCTAAATAGAATTTGATAAAAAGGAAACAAGAATTTGGGAGGCCAAGAAAATAGGAAATGGCGAACGGTCGACAGAAATTGTTTGGAAAAGTCTTAAGAGGAAAGCAGCGACGGGGAATCATTTCGTTGTCGAGAACCAGCGCTTCTATCCTCCGGGCTTTCCGGTGGCGATATTATTAAATTTCAGTTTTCGCTTTCCTAATTCCCTTAACCACAAAGCACAGAGACAGACAAAGAGAGGAAGAGAGAGAGCGAAAGAGAAATAGAAATTAGAACACACACACACACACACACACACACACACACACACACACACACACACACACACACACACACACACACACACACACACACACACACACACACACACACACACACACACACACACACACACACACACACACATATATATATATATATATCTGTATATATATATATATACATATATACATATATATACATATATATATATATATATTAAAGAAGAAAAGTATATCAAGAAATACAAAATTAAGAATCTACAATACAATCCTGTGACCTATAGTTTTATATGCCAGTGAGACATGGAGCTTAACAAAACAAATGTAACAAAGACTACCGGTGTTTGAGAATACAATATTGAGGCGAATTACTGGACCACTTTTTGATGAAAATGAGAATAGATGGAGAGGGCGACACAATAACGAGCTGAGAGAAATAACTAAACAAGAGAAAATAACAGGTGTTATAAGTAGAACAAAATTGAGATGGACTGGGCATGTGGCGCGTATGGAGGACCATAGAATTCCAAAACGAGTTATGATGGGTAGAATGCCTGGAAGAAGATCCAGAGGGAGACCTCGAATGAGATGGATGGATGGATGGTGTGGATGCGGAGATGGACAGAAGAGGAATAGATAAAGCAACCTGGATGGAAGCAGCACTGGACCGAAGGGCATGGAGAGGATTACTGTTGGCGAACCACAATCTACCTGAGGTTCAAGAACCAGCGGTGTAAAGAGTATATATATATATATAATATATATATATATATATATATATATATGTATATATATATATATATATATATATATATATACGTGTGTGTGTGTGTTTGTGTGTGTGTGTGTTGTGTGTGTTTGTGTGTGTGTGTGTGTGTGTGTGTGTGTGTGTGTGTGTGTGTGTGTGTGTGTGTGTGTGTGTAGTGTGTGTGTGTGTTGTGTGTGTGTGTGTGTGTGTGTGTGTGTGTGTGTGTGTGTGTGTGTGTGTATGTGTGTGTGTGTGTAAATGAATTAAAATAAATGAAAACAAAGTATATATAAAAGAAGTAATGACGATGAAGATGAAAAGGACGAAAAAAATATATTAAGAAAAAAGAAAAAGAAGAATTAAAGAAAAAAAAGAAGAGAATGAATAAGAGAAAGAGAAGAATAAGGAGGATGCCAGGAAGAGGGAAAGGAAGAAAGGAAAGATTCAGAGGAAGATATGGAGGAAGAGAAGAAGAATAAAAAAATAAAAAGGAAAAGAAGAGAAGAAGATGAAGAGCACGATAAAGAAAAAGATGAAGAGGAGAAGAGGAGGAGGAGGAAAAAGATGAGGAAAATGAAGATTAAGAGAAGCAGGAAGAGGAAGAGAAGGAGAAGAGGAAGAGGAGAAGGGGCAGGAGGAGGAAGAGGAAAAGGACAATTAAGAGGATCAGATAGAGAAGGAGGAAGAGGAAGAGGAGGAGAAATGGAAAAACAAGAAGAAGAGGAGGAGGAGGAGGAGGAGGAGGAAGAGGAAAAGAATAATTAAGAGAAGCAGATAAAGAAAGAGGAAGAGGATGAGGAGAAGAGGAAGGGGAGGAGGAGCATGAATCAGGAAGAGGAAAAGGATAATTAAGAGAAGCAGATAGAGGAAGAGGAAGAGGAAGAGGAGGAAGTGGAAGAGGAGGAAGAGGAAGAGGAAGAGGAAGAGGAGGAGAAAGATAAAAATAAAGAGGAAGAGGAGGAAGAGGAAAAAGAGGAGGAAGAGAAAGAGGAAGAGGAAGAGAATGAGGAGGAGGAAGAAGAGGAGGAAGAAGGAGGAGGATGTATTGGCCCCATGTGCCAGGGTTCTGGAAACTTGGAAAGACGAAGAAGTGCCGAGGGAGAAATGAACGTTGGCACCAGAGGAGGAGGAGGAGGAGGAGGAAGAAGAAAAAGAAAAGGGAGAAGAAAAAGAAGAAGACGAAATCTTCCAGGTGGGAGGAGGAGGCGGGGGGGGGAGGAGCCATAAGCGAAGGTTCTCAGGCGAAGAATGGCTTAAAGGTGGAGGAGGAAAAGGAGGAGGAGGAGGGAGAGGAGAAGGGAGAGGAGGAGGAGGGAGAGGAGG
>NC_134781.1:82787661-82792661 GCF_046742065.1 Oratosquilla oratoria
CAAATTCGTTTCGGATTGAACATGTTGCACACCTTTTTCTTCTATTTCGATCTCTTGTCCTCACCAATTCTTCCAATTGTCGTTCCCACCGTTTCACTGTCCTTTCCCTCCTCTCTCTCTCTTTCTCTCTCTCTCTCTCTCTCTCTCTCTCTCTCTCTCTCTCTCTCTCTCTCTCTCTCTCTCTCTCTCTCTCTCTCTCTCTCTCTCTCTCTCTCTCTCCGACACTCTCGAGAACCCTCTCTGACACACACACACTCTCTCTTTCTCTCTCTCTCTCTCTCTCTCTCTCTCTCTCTCTCTCTCTCTCTCTCTCTCTCTCTCTCTCACTCTCTCTCTCTCTCTCTCTCTCTCTCTCTCTCTCTCTCTCTCTCTCTCTCTCTCTCTCTCTCTCTCTCTCTCTCTCTCTCTCTCTCTCTCTCTCTCTCTCTCTCTCTCTCTCTCCGACACACACACTCTCTCTCCAAGACTCTCAAGAACCCTCTCGGGCAAGTACTCCATTCCAGCACTCCTTTCTGCTCCGAACTCCCCGCTGCTTGGGTCCTCCTCAGTCTAATCCGCCACGAACCCCTTCCTGCCTTCCCTCGCTCTTCCTCGAAGAGAGTCTCTCCTTAAGAGAGCGCGCGGCAGCCTCTCCTCTCGGCTCTCTTTTTCCCCGAGCTCTCTAGCTCCCATGGGAGGGAAGGTGGGAAGGAGGTCTAACGGGGGGGGGGGTGGTGAGGGGAGAGAAAGAGGGGAATCAGGGATGGGGGCAATGGGAGGTGAAGAGGGGAAGGGGGAGAGGGGAAGGGGAAGAGGGAAGTGGAAGAGGGAAGTGGAAGAGGGGAAGGGAAGAAAGGGAGGCGAAGAGGGGGAAGGGAAAAAGAAGGGAAGGGATTGTGAGGAGAGGGGAAGAATGAAGAGGAAGAGGGGAGGAGAAGAGGGGAGAGGAATAGAGGAGGGGAAGAGGGGGATGAGGAGGGGGAGAGGAGAAAGAGGGTTGGGGTATGGAGAGGGGGAGATAGGGGAGGGGGAGAGGGGAGAAGAAGAGGGGAGGAGAAGAGGGGAGGGGAAGAAGGGAGTGAGGAGGGGGAGGGGAAGAGGGGGAGTGAGGAGGGAAAAGGGGAAAGAGGGTTGGGGTATGGAGAGGGGGAGATAGGGGAGGGGAAGAGGGAAGAGGAAGAGGGGAGGGGAAGAAGGGAGAGGAAGAGGGGAGGGGAAGAGGGGGAGTGAGGAGGGGAAGAGGGAGATAGGGAGGGGGTGATAAGAAGGGGGTTGGGGAGGAGGAGGAGGAGGGGAGAACGGAAGGGAGAAGGAGAGGGGGGAAAGGGAGAGGAAGGAGGGAGGAGGGAGTGGAAGGGGAGGTGGAGGGAGGGCTTTTTTAATCTTAACAAAATCCTCTTTACTTGCTCTTCCTAGAAAAGAGAGTCGTCCGAAGAGAGCGCGCTGGAGAAACTCTCTTTCCTCTTTTTCCCCTGAACTCTCTAGCTCTCAGGGGAGGGGTCTAGTTCCTCTCAGATCATAATGGAATCGCCCAGCGCTAGCCAGAATAAAATTAATAAAGATTCCAAAACCTGATTTGTAATCCTCAAGCTTCGGGAGAAAAACGCTCAAAGACGAAGAAAATCTTCACTCATTAAAAAAGAAAAAATAAACGAATAAATGAATTCATGAATTATTTAACAAATAAGTAAATACATAGACGATAGTTCATAATAAACAAATAAAAAATAAATTAATAGATAAATAAAAATGACAAAAAATAAAAATAAAATAAAATAATAGATAAGCAAATAAAATAAAATAAATGAATAAATAAAGGAGTAAGTAAATAAATCTTCAGTCACTAAAAAAAGAAAAATAAGCGAATAAATAAATAAATTAGTTAACAAATAAATATATAAATAATAATAAATAAATAAATAAATAAAAATAAATGAATAGATAAATGAAAAAAAAACAAATGAATAAAAATAACATAAAAGAATAAATAAACAAATACAATAAGTAGATAAATGAACAATTAAATAAATCTTCAGACATTAGAAGAAAAATAAACGAATAAATAAATCAACTAATGAATTAACAAATAGATAAATATATAAATAATAATTATATTAATGAATAAACAAATAAATGAAGATGAAAATGAGAAATAAATAGAAATAGAATAAAAGAATAAATAAACAACTAAAATGAATGAATAAATAGATGATTGAGAAAATAAATGTATAAATGATGATTAATAAATAAATAAATAAAAATAAATGAATAGACAAAAATTAAATAAATAACGATAAACAAAAGAATAAACAAAGAAAACAAATAAATGAATAAATAGATGAATAAGTAAATAAATAGATAAATGATAACTGATAAATAGAAAAATAAAAATAAATGAATAGATATATGAAAATGATAAGTAAATAAAAATAAAATAAAAGAATGAATAATCAAACAAAGCAAACAAATAAATAAATAAATAATAAATAGATAAATGAATAAATAAATGAATAAATAAATAAATAGATAAATAAAGAAATAGACAAATTCATAAATAACACTGAAGTGAATCCACTGGAACTTCATGTGTTAATCATTGCGCCTTATTTTATGTATTTGTTCATGCCGAATTCAGACAATTTCATTCAGTTGTGGGATCGACCTTGGACCTTAAGACTTCACTCGGAAACGGGGTTTGTTGAATTTTATTTATTTATTTATTTATTTATTTATTTATGTATTATTTATTTATTTATTTTATCTATTTATTCATTTATCTATCTATTCATTTATTGTTCATTTATTTATTCATTCATTTATTCATTTATTCATTTATTCATTTATTCATTTATTCATTTATTCATTTATTCATTTATTCATTTATTCATTTATTCATTTATTCATTTATTCATTTATTCATTTATTCATTTATTCATTTATTCATTTATTCATTTATTCATTTATTCATTTATTTATTTATCTTATTTATTTATTTATCTATTTGTATATTTATTTATTTATTTCCAGATGACGTTGGTTGATTTTCATTAAGCAAGGAGTTGGATACTTAGCCAAACTCCATTTTGTACACAGTTGTCCCTCTCATCATTATAAAGATAAAACAAAATTAATAAAAAATAGATAGAATAAAATGAAAATAAATTAAAAAGAATAAAGTAAAATAAAATAAAGCCAAATAGAGTAATTTAAGAAATAGAATAGAATAGAAGACAAAATAAAATAAGATAAGATTAAATAAAACAAATTAAAACATTTGAAAGAGAATAAGATTAAGTACTCTACTATAATAAAGTAGTAGCCTCTGTCTGTTTGTTTATTTGTTTGTTTGTTTGTTCACGTACTTCTTCTAGGGTTTGGTGAAATAGACCCCATAACCATATATATTATGATATCCTATCACTCCAGGTTCTTGGATAACTATATTTAATTAAAAAACATATGTATTTTGGTTAGTGTTAAGGGCTAAAGTTAGGTAGGGGTATGGTTAGGTTAGGGATTATTCACGGTTTTTGCAGATAGACCCCTATAACCATTTACATATTCTGAAACCTTATAACCCAAGGTATTTGGATAACTATCTTTCATTTGTATCTACTATAATAAAGTAGTAGCCTCTGTCTAATTGTTTGTTCACGAACTCCTCTCAAAACCATATACAATCACCATAACCCAGGCTACTTGGATAAGTATATTTTATTTCCAAAGGGCGTCTCCCTCCTCGAATTTCTTTCTTTCTTATTTTCTTAACATTTTATATTTGTTACCTTTTCCATTGAGTTATATTGATACGTGTAACTATTCTCCACAAATTCTATCAAAATTAAAATGATCATCATTTGCCTGCAGCAACGCGCGGGTAATTTGGCTAGTAATAAATAAAGGTAAAATCAAATCAAATCGAACAAACATAACCACGGTGATTTAATCTCATTATTTCAACTGAATAAAACCGTATGGATGAAAGCTTTTATAATTTGTTTCTGGGCATTAATTCACCCAGCAACATGTATATATGTATATAACATTGTGTATATGATACACACAAACACAAACACACACACACACACACACACACACACACACACACACACACACACACACACACACACACACACACACACACACACACACACACACACACATATATATATATATATATATATATATATATACATATATACATAAATATACAATGTATATACATTGTGTATGATCCTGACATAAAAGAAAACGAAAATTGCCCGAGGAAATGATTACTATAATACCAAGTGATCTTTAGTGAAAATTGATTAGAATATTCATTTCCAGTCACCTTTGACTTCTTTTCTAAATCAAATACAAACATGTTGAATAAAACAAGATAAACATGTTTATATAGATATAATCCTAGCTAATATAATGTTGATAATCATTTCTAGAAATTTAAAATTTCACAATTCTTTTTGCAGCGAATTGACAGATAAGGAGCTTTTACTTATAAAATTCTAGGAAAATTGTGATAAACAAAAGCAAGTCAAGGTTATATGAATAATAACTTAGGCAATATAAACCCATATATATATATATATATATATATATATATATATATATATATATATATATATATATATACATATATATACATATATACATATATATATATGCATATATTATATATACATATATACATATATATATATATATATGCATATATATTTATATATATATATATATATATGTATGTGTATGATATGAGAAATTCGCTAGTGAACAGCGACATCAATCAGATGTATATATATATGCATACATACATGCACACACACACACACACACACACACACACACACACACACACACACACACACACACACACACACACACACACACACACACACACACACACACACACACACACACACACACAAACACACACACACACACACACACACACACACACACACACACACACACACACACACACACACACACACACACACACACACACACACACACACACACAC
>NC_134781.1:82805161-82807661 GCF_046742065.1 Oratosquilla oratoria
AATTTTATTACAATTTTGTTGTTGGTGATGGTGATAGTGATGATGGTGAGTGTAGTGGTGATGGTGATGGTGATGATGCTGGTGAAAGCTATGGAAATGGTGATAGTGAGGATGATGGTAAAATTGGAAATTGGTATGTTATAACACATATGTAAAAGTTCACTATAAACCCACTATCGGAGAAAAAATTACGGAAGTACAGGGAAACTGCATATTTCGACTACTATCTGTAGTCCTCCTCAGCAGAATGTACCTTAACTTCTTGTAAGCATTCTGCTGAAGAGGACTACAGATAGTAGTCGAAATATACAGTTTCCCTGTACTTCCGTCATTTTTTCTCCGATATTGGGTTTATAGTGATGATGGTAAAATCTATGGAAATGGTGATGGTGATGATGATGATGATGATGGTGTTAGTGACGGGAACTGTAAACGCTATTGTGTAGCGGATTGTGAAGTTTATGGTGATAGTGACACTGTTGAAGATGACGAGGACAGTCATCATGATGACGACGAACCTAACGATGACGACGACGACAACGGGTGGACTGCGACAATGTTGACGACAATGTCGATGATATTGCATTGCTCTGTTTCGCTTTCCACGTTTTTCATTTTGACTCATTTTCTCGAAAAGACTAACTAAAAAAAAAAAAAAAAAAAAAATTTTAGTCCTCCATTTGGTCTCGAATGTTCAATACACAGATCCAGTTTCTTTCAATTCTTATCTTTTATCACACTTTATCATTCTTCATATATCTTACCACTTTTCCGTGTTTATGCATGTATGTGTATGTATGTATTCACCTTGGTCTTTGGATCACGTGCTGGACTCGTGGCCGACAGCTATTTGCCTCCCGGAAGAGAGCTCAGAGCTCGTATGACCGATCTATGGGTAATGCTGTGACCTTACACGCACACACGTACACCCAACTCCCCGCCCACGAGAGTTAGAGTAACGACTCGAAGCGCAGAAATACTGAAATTACTTCAGCCCTGGGCAGGATTCGAACCCGGACAGCCGTAGTGACAGTCGGGGACTCTACCAACCGCGCCACTGAGTCGTGTGTGTGTATGTGTGTGTATGTGTGTGTGTGTGTGTGTGTGTGTGTGTGTGTGTGTGTGTGTGTGTGTGTGTGTGTGTGTGTGTGTGTGTGTGTGTGTGTGTACATGTTTGTGTATGTACGTATTTGCGTGTGTTCGCGTGTGTACGTATACACACATCTCCACCTATTTCCACTCTATTATTTTTATTCTAATTCTAAAACCGATACCCATTTCACTTTCCGTCCTTTATGACTCCGTTCCCCCTCAGAGCCTTTACAATTTCAGACATCCCTGAATCAAGCATGAAACATGCTGTTCCAGATGCCAGCATGTCCCGAGCATATGCTGTGTCGGAGCGTGTCAGAGCGACACTTTATTGACGCCAAGGAATGTCGTCTGCGCTTGTTGGAGTCCGTGTGGTTTTCACGAGGGTCAACCAAACCAAATGCTCTTTTTATTTATTTACTTATTTATTTATTCATTTATTTATTTACTTATTTATTTATTCATATGTTTATTAATTTATATGTTTATTTATCTATTTATTCATCATTTATTTATCTATTTATTTATTTACATATTTATTTATCTATTATTTATCTATCTATCTATTATTTATTTATTTATTTATCTATTTATGCATTGTTTATCTAGCTATTTATTTGTTTATTTATTTATCTGTTTATGCATTGTTTATCTAGCTATTTATTTGTTTATTTATTTATCTATTTTTATCTATTTATTTATTTTTCATTTACCTGAATGATGTTGATTTATAATGTAATAACTTTGCTGATCTTTTATTTTTTTGGCTAACTTAAGATTGTATAAATATATATTTATGTGTATACGTAAAATATTTGTATATGTATATCTATATGTGAATGTATGAGTGTATGTATATGTATATGTATATGTATATGTATATGTATATGTATAAGTATATGTATAATTATGTATATATATGATTATGTATATGTACAGTATATGTATATGTATTATATCTATACGTATATGTATTATGTATATACGTATATGTATATATTTATGTATATGTATATGTACATGTTTATGTATATATTTATGTATATGTATATGTACATGTTTATGTGTATGTATATATATGTATATGCACACGTAATGTATATATACATGTATATGAATATGTTTATGTGTACGTATATATATGTATATGCACACGTAATGTATATATACATGTATATGAATATGTATATATACATGTATATATATATATATATATATATATATATATGTATATATATATATATATATATTATATATATATACATATATATGTATACACACACACACACACACACACACATACACACACACACACACACATACATATATATATATATATATATATGTATGTATATATATATGTATACATATATACATATATATATATATACATATATATATATGTATA
>NC_134781.1:82825161-82830161 GCF_046742065.1 Oratosquilla oratoria
AGTTTCTCTACACGGACACTCACTCGCCGCACACACACACACACACACACACACACACACACACACACACACACACACACACACACACACACACACACACACACACACACACACACACACACACACACACACACACACACACACACACACACACACACACACACACATAGACAGTATAGTCATTTTATATTGTTGTTGTCAGTTTGGGTTTAGGCAGAGTACGATGTTTACATAACATTTTGTTCATTTACACAACACTTTCATATACTTTTGCTTTATGACACTCAGGCCTTAGAAAACAAAAATACAGGTATATGCAAACTGAAATGATTCATAAATGCTATTTTAGGATTATTCTGTTAAATAGTACTATCAAAATTGTGTGAACAATGTCAAATACACAGGTGACATGCATAAGACGTGAGGAACAAAATCTTATGTTATCTAAGAGACATCATCTAGTATTCATAGTGGGAGGCACATTGAGCACAGTAGAAGCATTAGTGGATCACTATTGGAAAATGCACGTTTAATCAATTCTTGTTATGAAAAAGTTAAAAATATTAAGATTTCCGTGTTAAATTGGTCACTATAGTTAATTTGTTACAGTTTTTTGTTTTCAAAGTGCGTCTTATGTGATATTAATTTGTTTTTATTTGGGTAGTCTCATATAAAAACAATACTATTAATTTTATATCTGTAAATTATGACTGTATAGAGATATCTACTGCTGGGATATCGTGACAAGTTGATGAAGGTGGAAAAAGAAGTCACGTGTCTAGTTCCGAGTTTTTTAGTTTATTCCTGACCGGTTTCGCTCTATGCTTCTTCTGAAGAAGCATAGAACAAAACCGGTCATGAATAAACTAAAAAACTCGGAACTAGACCCGTGACTTTTTTTCACCTTTATAAGAGATACTTACCTTATATCTATGGCTTTCTTGAAAAAAATAACTCTTAAATTCTTCCTATAATTACTATCTTCTTAACTGTGTAAGTAATTGCTATGAAAGACAACCCTATATTGAATTACTGTTCCCATGCTGCTGGGGTTATTGTATTATCCCTCATGTCAGACAATCACTCTTCAAAAGCATATCACTTCCCTAAGAATGAACACTTGTTCATCAAGCTGACACAGTCAGAAGCAGTGTTCAGAAGAGTTACATGGCCTTTTATGAATCATTGAACAAGGTCACATGTCAGACACAGGAGAGAGAACAAGAGAAATGCTTGGCGGCGATAGGTCTGAACATACATATTCATGAGAAATGGTTGTTAGGTACTTCAGTTTTCTCTTCCTCTTTGAGCTGAATGTCTGTCTTCATTTGACGTTTTTCTTTCCAGTGTATTCCAGGTATTTTTCCAGTCTGTTCATGATATACAGTATTTCATTCTCGTTGTATTCCTGAAATTTTCTTTCCAGTGTATTCCTGGTATTTTTTCAGTCTGTTCATGATATACAGTATTTCCTTCTCATTGTATTCCTGATATTTTCTTTCCAGTGTATTTTTCCAGTCTATTTATGAGATAAACTATTTCTTTCTCATTGTATTCCTGATATTTTCTTTCCAGTGTATGTTTCCAGTCTGTTCATGATATACAGTATTTCCTTCTCATTGTCTTCCTGATATTTTCTTTCCAGTGTATGTTTCCAGTCTATTCATGATGCATAGTATTTCCTTCTCATTGTATTCCTGATATTTTCTTTCCAGTGTATTTTTCCAGTCTATTCCTGATATACAGTATTTCCTTCTCATTGTCTTCCTGATATTTTCTTTCCAGTGTATTTTTTCCAGTCTATTTATGATATACATTTTTTTCCTTCTCATTGTATTTCTGATATTTGTTTCCAGTGTATGTTTCCAGTCTATTCATGATGCATAGTATTTCCTTCTCATTGTATTCCTGATATTTTCTTTCCAGTGTATTTTTCCAGTCTATTCCTGATATACAGTATTTCCTTCTCATTGTCTTCCTGATATTTTCTTTCCAGTGTATGTTTCCAGTCTGTTCATGATATACAGTATTTCCTTCTCATTGTATTCCTGATATTTTCTTTCCAATGTATTTTTCCAGTCTGTTCATGATATACATTTTTTTCCTCTTTGTATTTCTGATATTTTTTTCCTGTGTATTTTTCCAGTCTATTCCTGATATACAGTATTTCCTTCTCATTGTCTTCCTGATATTTTCTTTCCAGTGTATGTTTCCAGTCTGTTCATGATATACAGTATTTCCTTCTCATTGTATTCCTGATATTTTCTTTCCAATGTATTTTTCCAGTCTGTTCATGATATACAGTATTTCCTTCTCAGTGTCTTCCTGATATTTTTTTATTCTCTTTATTACATCCTTAATATATTTTTCATTTCTTTCGTGTATTCCTGATATTTTTACAATCTTTAGTGTATTCTTGATCATTTTCCTTCCTTTAGATTATTCTTGATGATTTATTTCAGTAAATTCCTGATATTTTTTGTCTTCAGTGAATGTAATTTTTTTTTATTTTCAGCTTATTTTTGACTAATATTTTGAAATGAGGAAAATAAAATCTGCCTTGAAGATTCAAATCAATTCATACATTATGCTCTCATCATGTTCGTCACCATGCAATTTCGTTCATGCAATCACAACTCTAATGAATTTAATTACACCCCTACTGACCTGAGCCACGCATCATTCTCAGCTTTCTCCTACACCACCTGAAGGATAGAAGCGCTGGTTATTCCAGACACTACAATGAATCTCTTCGATGATAAGACACCGCTCCCCCAACCTTAACCCATTAAACTCCGATGACAAGATGTCTTGTCATTTGGTCAAATAAAACAAAAAATCATAAAACACCAAAATGTTTGATCAAACACCAGAAAACTATGACGTCAGTCCTCGCTTCGCTGCGAGCGAAGCGAGGATTGACGTCATATTTGATCAAACATTTTGGTGTTTTATGATTTTTTGTTTTATTTGACCAAATGACAAGACATCTTGTCATCGGAGTTTAATGGGTTAATAAAATCGTTCGACATTAGCCAGAATAAAGATTGCACAGTTCGGGACTATAATGAAGGGGGGGGGTTGTCACTATAATAATGACCATTTTACTATAGTAGTGACCCGCACACTACATAGAATCAGATTGAGCGAAGTCTGCATAATTAGTCACAGCTTGAATCAAGTTCGATTCTTGTCTGAACCTGTATCGCTCAGCCTTTCGTTTGCTTTTCCTCACAATTAAACTAACCTCAGTGAATGAATGAATGAATGAATGAATGAATGAATGAATGAATGAATGAATGAATGAATGAATGAATGAATGAATGAATGAATGAATGAATGAATGAATGAATGAATGAATGAATGAATGAATGAATGAATGAATGAATGAATGAATGAATGAAGGAAGGAAGGAAGGAAGGAATGAAGGAATGAATGAAGGAATGAAGGAATGAAGGAATGAATTCACTGCTAAAGAATGGCCTCTCCGAAGATGTTCCATTAGTTGTATGACTGCTCTAAACTCTGCCACGCTACTCCTGCAAAATTCCATAAATTAATGTAATAAAAGTATCCCCTTGTAGCTGACTGGCATCAATATGAGTACAAATTACTAAGCAAAAACTATTGACAAATTTAAATATGAAGAAATATCTCCTTCATTTTCCTTTTTTTTCATTTTTGGTTTGATAAGAAGCAGTGTTTTTTTTTTTTTTTTTAAATGATTTGCCTGCAGTCAAATAATTTTATTCAGTAGAAGAGAAAATCGCTACGTAAGGAGCGTGGTGTCGTCTTATGCTTTTATTGATGTTTATGTCAAGAGACTGCCTCCCTACCCAGTACGTATCGTTTAACCCTTTGCTACGATTGCGTACTGTACAGTTTTTGATTGTGTAGCTCCTATGGCTTAATTGGAAAGGTGACGACCTGACATCAAACGAGCTCTCGGTTTGATTCCAAGGACGACTGTCGGAAATTATTTGTACATATATATATGTATGTATGTATATATATGTATGAATATATATATATATGTATATACATATATATATACATATATACGTATATATATATATATATATATATGTATATACATATATATATATATATATGTATACATAGACATATATATATTTATGTATATATACATACATATATATATATATATGTATATATATATATATCAATGTATATCTATGTAAATATATATATATATATATATATATATATATATATATATATATATATATATATATATATATAGTGGTGTAGGGCACCGTACAGGTAATTTACGGATAGACGAGTACAGAGGGTTCGAACCCTGCATGCAACTGTCATAAAAATTATCGGTTTGATGTCGCTGCCATTAGCGTATTTCTCTCTCATATATATATATTTATATATATATATATATATATATAGTGTACGTGTATATATTTGTATATGTATGTAGGCAAATTTATTCATATGCAAACATATGCCATTAGATTCGAACCCAGGCCAACGTATTGGCGCAGCATGGTCGAAACCAATGCGCCACAGGGTTCACCTTTCTTCCTTGTTTGGTGACCTGACATCATCAGCGATCGCGTTGTAGTTTCCCATAATTATTCTTTCATTTGTCCGACCAGCAAATCTATCAAAATCATAATTTCCGCTAACGACATCATTATAGTAATTTTTGTCATTAGTATCATGAGGCTCTCTCTCATATGTTTTGATTGATTGTTATCATCGTCAAATTATTTTTTTTTTTTTTTGTGGAGATGGGATTTATCTCAATTGAATGAAATAGTTTGGTGGTGGATAGAATTCTTAAAATCCTGGAAAGGATTTGCAATGACAAAGGATTACAAAGGATTACGAAACAATAGCATGCCGACAGGAGACCTTTTGGTTCATAAGTAGGCCAGATGCGGAAAAAATAAGTTAATGAATAAATAAACAAAGAAATAAAGAAGTAAATGAATAAAAATAATTAAATAATGATAAATAACAAA
>NC_134781.1:82835161-82840161 GCF_046742065.1 Oratosquilla oratoria
TCTTATTGTATTCCTGATATTTTCTTTTCAGTGTATTTTTCCAGTCTGTTCATGATATACAGTATTTCCTTCTCAGTGTCTTCCTGATATTTTCTTTCCAGTGTATTTTTCCAGTCTATTCCTGATATACATTTTTTTTCCTTCTCATTGTATTTCTGATATTTGTTTCCAGTGTATTTTTCCAGTCTATTCCTGATATACAATATGTCCTTCTCATTGTATTCCTGATATTTTCTTTCCAGTGTATTTTTCCAGTCTATTCCTGATATACAGTATTTCCTTCTCATTGTCTTCCTGATATTTTCTTTCCAGTGTATGTTTCCAGTCTGTTCATGATATACAGTATTTCCTTCTCATTGTATTCCTGATATTTTCTTTCAAGTGTATTTTTCCAGTCTGTTCATGATATACATTTTTTTCCTCTTTGTATTTCTGATATTTTTTCCAGTGTATTTTTTTTCAGTCTATTCCTGATATACAGTATTTCTTTCTCATTATATTCCTGATATTTTTTTCCTGTGTATTTTTCCAGTCTATTCATGATATACAGTATTTCCTTCTTATTGTATTCCTGATATTTTCTTTTCAGTGTATTTTTCCAGTCTGTTCATGATATACAGTATTTCCTTCTCAGTGTCTTCCTGATATTTTCTTATTCTCTTCATTACATCCTTAATATATTTTTCATTTCTTTAGTGTATTCCTGATATTTTTACAATCTTTAGTGTATTCTTGATCGTTTTCCTTCCTTTAAATTATTCTTGATGATTTTTTCAGTAAATTCCTGATCTTTTTTGTCTTCAGTGAATGTGATTTTTTTTTTACTTTCAGCTTATTTTTGACTAAAATTTTGAAGTGAGGAAAATAAAATTTGCTTTGAAGATTCAAATCATTTCATACATTATGCTCTCATCATGTTCGTCACCATGCAATTTCGTTCATGCAATCACAACTCTAATGACTTTAATTGCACCCCTACTGACCTGAGCCACGCATCATTCTCAGCTTTCTCCTACACCACCTGAAGGATGGAAGCGCTGGTTATTCCAGACACTACAATGAATCTCTTCGATGATACGACACCGCTCCCCCAACCTTAACCCATTAAACTCCGATGACAAGATGTCTTGTCATTTGGTCAAATAAAACAAAAAATCATAAAACACCAAAATGTTTGATCAAACACCAGAAAAATATGACGTCAGTCCTCGCTTCGCTGCGAGCGAAGCGAGGATTGACATTATATTTTTCTGGTGTTTGATAAAACATTTTGGTGTTTTATGATTTTTTGTTTTATTTGACCAAATGACAAGACATCTTGTCATCGGTGTTTAATGGGTTAATGAAATCATTCGACATTAGTCAGAATAAAGATTGCACAGTTCAGCACTATAATGAAGGGGGGGGGGGGTTGTCACTATAGTAATGACCATTTTACTATAGTAGTGACCCGCACACTACATAGAATCAGATTGAGCGAAGTCTGCATAATTAGTCACAGCTTGAATCAAGTTCGATTCTTGTCTGAACCTGTATCGCTCAGCCTTTCGTTTGCTTTTCCTCACAATTAAACTAACCTCAGTGAATGAATGAGTGAATGAATGGATGGATAAATGAGTAAATGAATGGATGGATAAATGAGTGAATGGATGAATGAATGAGTGAATGAATAAATGGATGGATGGATGAATGGATGAGTGAATGGATGAATGAATAAACGAATGAACGAACGAACAACTGAATGAATGATTGAATGAATGAATGAATGAATGAATGAATGAATGAATGAATGAAGGAATGAAGGAATTCACTGCTAAAGAATGGCCTCTCCGAAGATGTTCCATTAGTTGCATGACTGCTCTAAACTCTGCCACGCTACTCCTGCAAATTTCCATAAATTAATGTAATAAAATTTAAGTATCCCCTTGTAGCTGACTGGCATCAAGATGAGTACAAATTACTAAGCAAAAACTATTGACAAATTTAATTATGAAGAAATATCTCCTTCATTTGTTCGAATACACTATGTTTCATTTTCCTTTTTTTTCATTTTTGGTTTGATAAGAAGCAATGTTTTTTTTTTTTTTTTACAAAGTTATTTGCCTACAGTCAAACAATTTTATTCAGTAGAAGAGAAAATCGTTACGTAAGGAGCATGGTGTCGTCTTATGCTTTTATTGATGTTTATGTCAAGAGACTGCCTCCCTACCCAGTACGTATCATTTAACCCTTTGCTACGATTGCGTACTGTACAGTTTTTGATTGTGTAGCTCCTATGGCTTAATTGGAAAGGTGACGACCTGACATCAAACGAGCTCTCGGTTTGATTCCAAGGACGACTGTTGGAAATTATTTGTACATATATATATGTATGTATGTATATATATGTATGAATATATGTATATATATATGTATGTATGTATATATATGTATGGATATATGTATATATATATTTATATATATGTATATACATATGTATATATACAGATGTGTATATATACATATATATATGTACATATATATATATATATATGTACATATATATATATCTATATATATTATATATATATATATATATATATATGTATATATATATTATATATATATATATATATAGTGGTGTAGGGCACCGTACAGGTAATTTACGGATAGCCGAGTACAGAGGGTTCGAACACTGCATGCAACTGTCATAAAAATTATCGGTTTGATGTCGCTGCCATTAGCGTATTTCTCTCTCATATATATATATTTATATATATATATATATATATATATATATATATATATATAGTGTACGTGTATATATTTGTATATGTATGTAGGTAAATCTATTCATATGCAAACATATGCCATTAGATTCGAACCCAGGCCAACGTATTGGCGCAGCATGGTCGAAACCAATGCACCACAAGGTTCACCTTTCTTCCTTGTTTGGTGACCTGACATCATCAGCGATCGCGTTGTAGTTTCCCATAATTATTCTTTCATTTGTCCGATCAGCAAATCTATCAAAATCATAATTTCCGCTAACGACATCATTATAGTAATTTTTGTCATTAGTATCATGAGGCTATCTCTCATATGTTTTGATTGATTGTTATCATCGTCATTTTTTTTTTCTTTTTTTTTTGTGGAGGTGGGATTTATCTCAATTGAATGAAATAGTTTGGTGGTGGATAGAATTCTTAAAATCCTGGAAAGGATTTGCAATGACAAAGGATTACAAAGGATTACGAAACAATAGCATGCCGACAGGAGACCTTTTGGTTCATAAGTAGGCCAGATGCGGAAAAAATAAGTTAATGAATAAATAAACAAAGAAATAAAGAAGTAAATGAATAAAAATAATTAAATAATGATAAATAACAAACAAATACACAAATAAATAAAAAAAATACATAGACAGATAATAATAAATAAACGGATAAATAAATGAATAAAATAGTAGGTATTACAGGATATTTCTTAGGTGCTTATCTAAATGAATCTTAAAACTTCGAACTGAACTACATTGCACTGCCTCTGCAGGAAGTTTATTCCATTCATTTATTCATTTACTACACGGTTGGCGAACTGGCTTCTACCCATTTGCAAAGTAAGTCTACTTTCTGATAGTTTGAGACCAATATTTCTTGTATGATTTGCATTCAGTTTAAAAATTTCATCACTTTGATGTTGTCAATTCCCTTTAGACTCTCAAAGACCTGTATCAAGTCACCTCTGAGTCTACGCTCTTTTAGGGAAAATAGGTTTGTTTTGATTAACACCAGAATTCTTTTTTTTTTTTTTTTTAGAATAAATATTGTTGTCTTTGGTATGCATGTTTTCTTCAGAAACATATGGCCAATACCACATATGGAGTCATGAATTCCAAAATTATTCTATCATTTACATATCAACTAAGTAAGCATCACTGTCTTCATGAAAGACTACATGTTAACACGGTTAACGGAAGTTAAATTCTGGTGTACAATACTTTGTCTATTATTCGTTTGTAACACGATTAATGGAAGTTAAATTCTGATATACAATACTTTGTCTATTATTCGTTTGTACAAGGACAGTTAAAGCTTGGCATGGTGGGCTCACACGCCAAAATCCCACTGAAGGCTTTTGAAGATTATATTATATAGATATCGGTGTCTAACTCTATAGACTAGTGGTTCCTAACCTTTTTTTGGCAGAGACCAAAAATTTTGTCCAGATTGACCACAGTGACCCCTACCTTCACATACATTTTGTTTTATTTCAATTTCAAAATAACTATGGTTTAAAATATGTCAATAAAATTGTATGTACCTCATGATACTGTAATGATTTAGGTATTCTAATACGGTATTACTACCTGTAATAATATTTCTAATAAGAATGTTGGGAAATGGTAAGTCCAAAATTCCTTGGTGACCAATTCAATTGACTTGGAGACCTATTTTTGGGTAAAGGCCTTCAACACTCAGTATCAAATGAGATATCCCTATGCTTAGTAAAGCACTTATGTAGGTGACGCTTGGGTAGTGAGGGTTTTACGACATTAGAATGTCCTGTCTGAATGTGGAAAGACACCCGTGTGTCTAATTCACCATTCACCATGGTCTTGGATCACGTGTCGGACACGTGATCGACAGTTATTAACCTCCCGGACGAGAGCTCAGACGTGAATAGAATGCAAAATAGGCGGATACATAACAATTACCTTAATTAAGTACACTTAGTCCTTGATGTCTGATCTCTCCAGATTTTTTTTTATATATTTTTTTTTATCTTTTTTTCAGCTTCATCTCCACAGAAACACCATTGCAGCACCATTTCCCGACAAGAATATATATTCTAAATTCGTTCTAGTTGCCGTGTGTAAATTAACTAATAAAACACTTAACAAGAATTCATAAACATGATTATGACGTCAGCAGGGCCTCTGATTTTTTCAGCGTTCCCAAAGCTAATGAGAAAACAATGATTTCATAATTAAATTACCACAATGATTCGGTCATATCATAAAT
>NC_134781.1:82842661-82847661 GCF_046742065.1 Oratosquilla oratoria
CTGAAGGAACTAGTCTCATATTCGCTCCCCAAAGGTCTCACACCCCGTGAGCCTTCCCCGCGTACGGAACAAGACTCGAACGTTAACCATAAAAAGATTTATATAAAGTATATGACTGGGTTGAAGGAAATGTGATTGTATCTGTCAGCTAAACTCCGTCAGTGTAAACGGGATTTCATTCTACTGTTGGCCGGAACGAGGAAGAGAGAAGGCAAGGGAAGAGGGCAAGAAGAGAAGAATAAAGAGGAGAGAGAGAGAGAGAGAGAGAGAGAAAACGGGATTGAATTGACCCTGTCAAGACGGCGACAGCGCTTGGGAACGGAGGGAGGAGGAGGAGGAATGCTGGAGGAAGAATGTTGGAGGAAGAATGTTGGAGGAAGAGGAAAAGGAGGAAGGGAGAGGAGGAGAGTGAGGTATGTGACATTCTTGGAGGGATGAAGAAGTAAAAAGAAAGAGGAAGAAGGAAGGAAAGGAAAGGAAAGGAGAGACAGAGAGAAGAAGACAAGGATAAAAGATGAATACGACATGAACTCTTTTCAATACATCTTGACGAAGGGAGGAAGAGGAAGTGGAGGAGGAGAAAGGAAGGACAAGGAAGGAAAAGGGGAGAAGAATTGAGAATAAAGGTGGAACAGAGTATTGTCCAATCTAATTCAGTGGCGTCTTTCGCATATATTTCTTTGGGTTTATACCAGATGGTTTAATCCAGGTGATTTGGAGAAGGAAGCTCAGGAAATTAGGTGGAATGATATTGGATCAAAACTCAGGTTTTCTTTCGTTTATCTTCATTTACTTGTGATAATGTCTTACACTACGTATGTATGCATGTATGTATGTATGTATGTATGTATGTATGTATGTATGTATGTATGTATGTATGTATGTATGTATGTATGTATGTATGCATGTATGTATGTATGTATGTATGTATGTATGTATGTATGTATGTATGTATGTATGTATGTATGTATGTATGTATGTATGTATTTATGTATGTATGTATGTATGTATGCATGTATGTTTGTATGTACGTATGTATATATGTATGTATGTATGTATGTATATATGTATGTACGTATATATGTATGCATGCATGTATGTATGTATGTATGTATGTAAATATGTATGTATGTATATATGTATGTATGTATGTATGTATGTATGTATGTATGTATGTATGTATGCATGTATGTATGAATATATGTGCATATGTATGTATGTGTGCATGTATGTATGTATGAATATATGTGCATATGTATGTATGCATGTATGTATGTATGTATGTATGTATGTATGTATGTATGTATGTATGTATGTATGTATGTATGTATGTATGTATGTATGTATGTATGTATGTATGTATGTATGTATGTATGTATGTATGTATGTATGTATGTATGTATGTATGTATGTATGCATGTATGTATGTATGTATTCATGTATAAACACATACATGCCAACACACACTTTCTTTCCACGCAGGACAAACGCCCTCATCATATTACTTTGCGGTAATACGATGCCAAGAGCAGGACAGGAACATGGCTGTGTGTACGCGAGATAAGGCGCAAAGAAAGGAGAAGTTTAAGGCGTTGGTGAATAAGGAGGAGAGGAGGAAAGGGGGGAAGAGGGGAAGGGGAGGCGTTGATGGCTTGTGATGGCTAAAGAGGCGAGTGTGGTGGATGATGGCTGGGAAGGGAAAGAAGAGGAGCTGGAGGGGGTAGGTGGGGAGGGGGTGGGGGTAGGATGATGCAATCGAAGTATAAGAAGAAGGACGTGAGAAAAAGTGAATTGAAAAAAAAAAATGGTAGAGGAAGTGAGGAGACTTTTGTTCTATGACGGGGTAGATTAGTAGATGAAATGAGTAGATGAAATGAGAGGTAACCTGAGGAAATAACAAATGAATAAGTAAATGTATAAATTAACAAGTGAATAAAGGGGTAAATTAATTAACAAAATTAATGAAAAATAAATAAATAAAAGGAGAAATAAATAAACATATAAGTAAATAAATAAAAATAAACTAATCAACTAATAAACAAACAAAGTAAACAGAGAAATGTATAAATGTAAAATAAAACTATACATATATATCCATAAGGAAATTAACCAACAAACAAGTGTCTAGATTTTCAGACAAAGAAATGTAAAGAGAAGAAATAAAATGATTAGATAGATAATTAAGTAAAATGTTAATCAATAAGCAAGCAAACAACTAAACAAACAAACAAACAAACAAATCAGCGAATAGATGTGTAGGTAAAAATGAATGGATGAATAATTACATAAAATTAGTCATCATTACAGAAAAAGAACGAAAATGAATAAAGATGAACACAAAAAGATTAACTAAAAAACAATTTTTTTTTAAAAAGTGAGATAGATATAAAAAAAAAAACAGAAATACACAGACTCACAAACAAAATAGAAATGAACACAATCATGAAGATCCAGCAAACGACATTGAATGAAGCGTTTCTTGCGTCCCAGGCGTTTGCCAAATTAAATTTGAAAAACAGACATTATATCTCGGAGCAAAACAGCCTCCCCTCCCCCCAAAAAAAGAAAAGAAAAAGAAATATTTCAGCTAGACGAGGAGACGCGAGAAAAATAAATTACAAATGAGATATGAATAACGAATGGCTGAATTAAATGAGAGAAAAGAGAAAACAAATTCACAGGCGAAGAGGGTAATCATCATACAGGTAGAGAGGGATAATGAGGAGAATACACCAGGAGACGCTAAGCAGTAACCTTGATCCTATAAGGTCAGTTCGCCTGGGCAAGTGGCTTTCACGGGTTATCAAGAGCTCAGTCAATGAGGATTACCAGCCAACCCTACCGTGGGAACTCCACGAACATGATCAGTTATGTGAATGTGTGTTATGCAGTTTGTATGACAAATTGTTATAGTTACTATTAATGTGACTATTTTCCTATTACATTTGATACTCTAAATTTTTATTCTATAACTTTAGATATTTTCTAGAGCTTATGAATGCCTGTGTCTATTTTGTGACCATATATTTGACTAGTTTTCCAACAAATTCGGTCAATTTTTGTTACGTAGAGTGGATAAATAAATACACAAAATAAAAAGACATTTCATTTTCTAACTGGTTATCATTATGACGCGCTACAAATTGTTTATATTTTCTCATTAAACATTTTAAAATAAACACTATTATCTCATACACATTTCTTGGGTTTGAATATCTATAGTTATTATCCTCACTAAGTAATAAGACAATATAGCAAGCCAGGTAGGCTACATAGAAACAAAATAAACTAGGTAGACAACCCTGAGATACACGATGTGTGTTTGTAGGCTTGACGGGTTATCTCTATTATGTCAAATATGTCAATCGTGGTACATTAATAATAAATAATAATTAATAATAAATATAATAATAAATATGAATAAATAAATATAATATATAAATAAATATAAATATAAAGATATAAATATAGATAAATATAAATATAAATAAATATAAATATATAAATAATAAATAAATAAATATAAATAACAATATATGAATAAAAATATGAATAAATTTAATAATGAATAAAAAATAATAAATAATAATAATTGATAATAAATATGTCAATCATGAGTCATTATTGTAGTAATAAAAAATCACGGACAAGCCGTTTTCTTTCTTTTGCGAATTGTCTAAAATCAGAATTCTCCAATATCCTGAACGAATATTGGAAAATTCCCCTGGTGTTCTTAATTTTCTATTACCTCTTTGTATACTTATAAGATGAATATACTGATGAATTTGGAAAAAATCTTTTGACGTTAACTTAAAAATTCTTATAACTCTGGAAAAACGCAGAGTTCGGGGTCATCTAAGAGAAGAGGTCAAATGGATTAATCATCATATTAAGACAAGAGGTCAGGGCTCGCAGTAATGGATTTAAATTGGAAAAATTTAGATCTAAAAAGGAAACTGGAAAGAACCGATTATTAATAGGGTGGTCAACGAATGGAATAGATTTAGTAACCATGTAGTAAGCGCTGAAACTATCGGTTGTTTTAAGAAACGGTTAGACCACTTTATGGATGGGGATGACAGGTGGTAATGGACATGGAACCGCCTAGTGTAGGCTTTATGGTCTCTTGCAGTCTCCTTTATTCTTATGTTCTTATGTTTAGCTTCTTAAATACGTTATGGACGCATACTGTTAAAAGTATCTCTTTAATTTTTTAACTTATCATTATTATTGTTATTGTTATCATTTTTATTATTATTATTATTATCATTATTATCATTAATATTATTATTATTATTATTATTATTATTATTATTATTATATTATTATTATTATTATTATTATTATTATCATTATCATTATTATTATTATTATTATTATTATTATTATTATTATTATTATTATTATTATTATTATTATTATTATTATTATTATTATTATTATTATTATTATTATTATTATTATTATTATTATTATCATTATCATTATTACTATTATTACTATTATTATTACTACTACTATTATTACTATTATTATTATTGTTATTATTATTAATTATTATTATTACTACTACTATCATTACTATTATTATTATTGTTATTATTATTGTTATTATTATTATTATTATATTATTATTATTATTATTATTATTATATTATTATTATTATTATTATTATTATTATTATTATTATTATTATTATTGTTATTATTATTATTATTATTATTATTTTTATTATTACATTATTATTACTATTATTATTATAATTATTATTATCATCATTACTATCATTATTATCATTATTATTATTATCATCGTTAGTGTTATCTTCATTATTATAATTATTATTATTGTTATTATTATTATCATTATTATTATTATTATCATCATTATTATTATTATTATTATTATTATTATTATTATTATTATTATTATTATTTTATTTGTTTATTATTTATTTATCTTTTTATTTATTTACTTTTTTAATACTTTTTTCCATCTC
>NC_134781.1:82852661-82857661 GCF_046742065.1 Oratosquilla oratoria
GCAAGGCAATTTTATTCGGTTGAGTCGGGAAAATTGTGTCTATTGCTACTGGCGCAAGGCAATTTTATTCGGTTGAGTCGGGAAAATTGTCTTTATTGCTGCTGGCGCAAGGCGATTTTATTCGGTTGAGTCAGGAAGGATTTCCTTTGGCTCTGAAAGGGGAGAAAGGGTCTAAGTGTTTGTGGCTATACTCACACTCTCCGCATCATTTTTCTAAGGGGTATAAAAGAAAACACCTTCACCTCTTTTTCTCTTTCTCACTCTCTCTCCCCCTCTCCACCTGTCTCTCTGTCTGTCTGTCTGTCTGTCTGTCTGTCTGTTTTTCTGTCTGTCTTTTTTCTCTTTATCTCTCTATCTCTTTCTCTTTATTTCTCTCTCTCTCTCTCTCTCTCTCTCTCTCTCTCTCTCTCTCTCTCTCTCTCTCTCTCTCTTTTTCTCTCTCTCTACCTTCAATATGGAGACACATTTTATAGGTTCTCGTTTGATTTTATTCATCCAGGGATCAGATCCTAGACAGACCTAATTCCCACTCCACCCTTAAGTTGAATAAAATCCACTAACGGCATTAAATGGACGAAATCTTCTAAAACCTCGTTTTAATTAGGCAACTACCTTATCCACTCAAGACCCAACCCTGAGAAAATCCAACGCCCTTTCTCTCTCACTTAAACAACAAAACAGTTAATTATTTCAGTAATTAAGAGACTCTGAAACAAGTACAACGGTCGAAGAAATAACTCAAAAAACATCTCACAACTCAAAAACATCTCACAACTCACAAGACCACCCAAGCGTGAGAGGGAGATAATGTATTTCTTCCCAAGAGGCCAAAACTCGGGGAGACAGACAATGCCTCCTTTGTTTAAATTCTTGGTCAGAGTAATATGTTTGTTTGTATGTATATATGTGTGTATGTACACACACGGACGCACGCACACACACATACACACATTAACTACAGAAGAAATACGTCCAGGTGTTTATAAACTTCCATGCTCGGATTGTAATAATGTATATTGGGGACAAACAGGTAGAGATTTACACACCAGGATAAAGAAACACAAAAATTCAGTCAAATATGAACAACAAAATTCCGCTGTCTTCCAACACGTAGACAAGGAAGGCCATCGTATGGATTGGAACGAGGCAAAAATTATTTTTAATTCAAAGTGCAGTTTTAAAAGGAAAATAATAGAATCATCCTTGATAAATAAATTTCCTAATTTTAATATTTCAAATGGACAATGGTCACCTGACTGCATTACTACCTGGGCAGTCAACAAATTATTACCATCTTTGGTGAAGGCGGGTGACTTGCCCCGCAAAGCATTAGACGCTACCTGAGTCCTACCCATGTTCCTTCTTCTTTCTCTGTACATTAGACATGCCTTTTGTTCCACTACTCTGTATTCCACTGAAGAGGATCACAGTCCGTGATCGAAATATATGGATATTGTCTATTTTACTTCCTATCCAACACAGTGGGTTCTTATTGAAAACTATGAATGTGTTACGACATTATTTTGTATATGTATATATATATATATATATATATATATATATATATAAATATATGTATATATATATATATATACATATGGAGGTGAGGTGGCAAAATGAAACGTTAAGGCTAGAGTATGGAACTTTATATATATATATATACATATATATTTATATATATATATATATATATATATATATATATATATATACATATATATATACATATATATATATATATATATATATATATATATATATATATATATATATATATATATATATATATATATATATTGGACCACTATCCCCACATTCCCGTCTTCATAATAAATTAATGAATATACAAAAGTGAATAGGTAGATGATTTGAAAAATAGATATAGAAATCAAT
The DNA here is from genome assembly GCF_046742065.1 of Oratosquilla oratoria. Taxonomy (NCBI): domain Eukaryota; kingdom Metazoa; phylum Arthropoda; class Malacostraca; order Stomatopoda; family Squillidae; genus Oratosquilla; species Oratosquilla oratoria. The sequence continues at coordinate 82,854,555 of NC_134781.1, forward strand.
CAAGTAATTAATCAGTCAATCAATCAATATTAATGAAAACGTAAGTATAGCTTAATTAACAGATTAAAGTAGGAAACATAGCATAGAAAATAAAATAAAATTAAGTAAAGAAGGATATATAAATAGATAGAAATTATAATGCAATCAATTTAGATAAAACATAAATTGATAATTAGATAAAGAAAATAATGAATAATCAAATATTTATATATGATAAAAAGTTATTGTATAGAATTTAAAATAGACAAAGAATATATACCATCACATTATAGAGTTCACTGTTTTAACTTTTTCTTGACAATGAGATGACGTCATACCAATTTATTCAGCTCAAGTGAAGGAATTGGTAGAAAGGTTTCAATCTAAATAGAATTCAAATAAAAAAAAATTCTTACTTCTCTGGTAAATAATATCACTTGTGGTCACCCAGAATAAACAGGTATTTCTTTTTTATGTTAAGGTTAGGGTAAGGTTAATCACGCCCAAATTAAATAAATATAATTGACAGCTACTAAACACTTCCATACCAGATTGTATTTTATCCTTTTATATTCTCTTGCTGTCACGTGGGTTTATATATCTAAGTGGTAACCCTTTTGGTAATCAAAGTATTCAGAATACCTAACAGAAGATTCTATTTAGTGTTCCCCGTCTCATATCCATAACAACCCCTCCCCCCCTCTCCTACCTCCCCCTCTTCTCCCCCTCTCCCCTTTCCCTCTGTTACCCTCTCTCCATTTATCCTTGTACCCCTCCCCCTTCTCCTCTCCCTCCCACCCCCTCCCTCTCCCCACCTCCCCCTTTTCCTCTCCCTCCCACCTCCTCCCTCTTCCCACCTCCCCCTTTTCCTCTCCCTACCACCCCCTCCCTCTCCCCACCTCCCCCTTCCCCTTATTCCCTCCCCCTCTCTCCCTCCTCTTCTCCACTCCCCCCCTTTTTCCCTTGGCTTACTCATCCTTTCCCTTCCCCCCTCTCCCCCTCTCATTTCGACACCCCCTCCCTTCCCCCTCATCTCCTCCCCCTTTCCCCCTCTCATTTTGACACCCCCTCTCCTCCCTCTCATCTCCTCCCCCTCTCCCCCCTTTTCTCCAATTCTCCTCCTGTTCCCCTGTTCTCTTCATCCCTTCACTTCCCACCTCTCCCCCTCTCCCCCTCTCCCCCTCTCACTTCGACACCCTCTTATCCGTCGTCCATTTCCCTTTTGCCCTCCTCCCACACACCTCCCGTTTCCTCCTCTCCTCTCCCCTCCCCTCCCCTCCCCTCCCCTCCCCTCCCCTCCCCTCCCCTCCCTCCCCCATCTTTCCCCCCTTTCCCTCCCCCCTACCGAACTCATTACACAGTCGACACAACTTCCCACCTTAGACGCTTTACAGATTCTCTTCGTTATATTCTTCTTAGCGCCCAAGACCTCTGTAGATTTTATTCTGGCTAAAGTTTGCTTCTTATTTTAATTTAACACAAAGAAACAATCGGAATTGACTAACAAGCTTATCAAAGTTTAGCCTTTGCAATTATAGAATATTAGATGCTCACGCAGGGGGATAAGGATGTCGTCACCGTGATCCTTTTTTTTTCTCCAAAATTTCGAGTTAGCAGGATTTTAAATTTTACTAATAGATAAGCAGTTTTTGAGTTACTAAATCACAAAATTTTGGTTAAAAAAGATCCAAAATTTCGTACCCACCAAGAACAAAATTTTTTGATTAGCCAAGATCCAAAATTTCGATTCGGCAAAAAAAAAAAGAAGAAAAAAAAAAAAAGAAGAAGAAAAAGAAAAAAAAGTTTAACCAAAATCCAAATTTTGGTTTGGCCAAGATCCAAATTTTCGGATCAGTCGAGATCCAAAAATTCAGGTCAGTCAAAGTCATTTTGAGTTCTTCAAGAAACAAAATTTTGGATTTCTCAAGGACCTTGAGACTCTTGTGACCATGATACGACTGTCAGGTGTTGTCCCCAGACATAAAAGGCGAAGAGACTACGCCAGAAGGCACTGAATAGCTACGATCGAAGCTATCATCTTTCCTTATACCTTTTAGGGACTGTTGGACACACAGTCGCTGCTGGGAATCTGAATGGAGTGCGGGATTCGAGCGCGGAAGTAGGAAATACGAGACCAGAACGCTTCTGATTGCGCCATCAGCCCTAACCTCTTATCCACCACTTGATTTATTTGCTGAGAGGAAAAGAAAATATAAGAAAAAAAAGGAAAAAGAACAAGAAAAATATTGTTTTGATATTATTTCGTTCATCTATTTTTTTATTTTTTTATTTTTTGGTTTGTTTGGTAAGAGGAAAGAATAGCGACTTTATGTAACCGGGGAAAAAGAAAATACAAGAAAAAATAATAAGAAAAGGAAGAACAAGAAAAAGTATTGTTTCGATACTATTTCGTTCATCTATCTTTTTATTTCTATTTTTACTACTTGGTTTGTTTGCAACCGAAGAAAAAGAAAAGGTAAAAAAAAAAAAGAAAAAAAAGAATAAGAAAAGGAAGAACAAGAAAAAGTATTGTTTTGAAATTATTTCCTTCATCTATTTATTTTCTTATACTATCATTTGGTTTATTTGCTAAGAGGAAAGAGCAATGAGTTTGTGTAACCGAAAAAAAAAAATAATAAGAAAAGGAAGAACAAGAAAAAGTATTGTTTTGAAATTATTTGGTTCATCTATTTTCTTATTTCTATCACTTGATTTATTTGCTAAGAGGAAAGATTAGTGACTTTGTGTAACCGGAGAAAAAGAAAAGATAAGAAAAAAGAATAAGAAAATGAAGAACAAGAAAAAGTATTGTTTTGATATTATTTCCTTCATCTATTTATTTTCTTATTTTTATCACTTGTTTTATTTGCTAAATGGAAAGAATAATGACTTTCTGTAACCGAAAAAAAATAAAATATAAAAAAAAAAAAAAAAAAAGGAAGAACAAGAAAAAATATTGTTTTGAAATTATTTCGTTCATCTATTTATTCCCTTATTTTTATCACTTCGTTTATTTGCTAAGAGGAAAGAATAGTGACTTTGTGTAACTGAAGAAAAAAGAAAATATAAAAAAGAATACGAAAAGAAAGAATAAGAAATATATATTGTTTTGAAATTAATTCGTTCAT
>NC_134781.1:82865161-82867661 GCF_046742065.1 Oratosquilla oratoria
ATGTACACACTTGCGAACACACAGATTTGCAGACGCTCACATTACAAGCCGTTACTGTTCATCTTGGACAAGGGGGTGAATGTTGGTGTGTAGATTATAACATTACGCAGTGATTGGATTATATGATTTTGGGGCTCTCAGTCAGGACACACACACACACGTATATATATATATATATATATATATATATATATATATATATATATGTATATGTATATATATATATAATTATATATATATATATATATATATATATATATACATTTTATCAACCACAATGCACTTTAATTTTAAGCCATCAACATTGGAAGAACCGTGGAGACACATGAAGAAATTGAAACGTGGTACGCCCGAGGACTCGAACTACCGGCTGCAAGCACGTCACCAGTGCCGTATTTACTTAGACCAGTATACCATCTCTCTTGATGGTGTATTGGTCTAGGTCAATGCAGCACTGGTAACGTGCTCGCAGCCGGTAGTTTGAGTCCTCGGGCGTACACGCTTCAATTTCTGCATGTGTCTCCACGGTTCTTCCGATGTTGATGGCTTAGAACTAAAGTGCATTGTGCTTGATAAAAATGTATCTCTAGGCACTGGGACCCATTCAATGTTGTACACACACACACACACACACACACACACACACACACACACACACACACACACACACACACACACACACACACACACACACATATATATATATATATATATATATATATATGTATATGTATATATACATATGTGTATATGTATATATATATGTATATATATACATATATATATATATATAATACTGATGACCCACTTTCGGAGAAGAATAAGCGAAGATATAGAGATCTGTATATTTCGATCACTTACTGTGATCCTCTTCGGCAGATATGAGTTACAAAGTACAGAACAATGTGTATTTATAGTAAAGCAGTGAGGTAGCATGAGGGGACGAGGCTCAGGTCAACACGCCCGGCACGCATGCTCGCATCTTGGTGGCTCAGGTCACATGACCGGCGTTGCATGGGCCTTGGTGATTTTTGTCCACCGCTAATGTTGATGGTAACATTTTATTTATGGCAAAAGAAGAAATACAGTCTGGTGACCATTGACCATGGGAAATGTTATAATTTGGGAAATTATTTATTAAGGAGGATTCTACTATTTTTCTTCTGAAACTACATTTGGATTTATAAATTATTTCAGCATCGTCCCAATTTATTCGGTGGTTTTTATTGGCGACGTGCTGAAATACTGCGGAATTTTCCTGTCCGTATTTAACAGAGTTCTTGTGCTCCTTAACCCTGGTATTGAGATCTCGACCCGTCTGTCCCCAATATACATCATTGCAATCTAAACAAGGTAATTTATAAACTCCAGGAGTTGTATTACTCTTGGATCTATGATGTATATTGACAACTTTACTGAACAAATTATTAGGATAATGGAAGATAAAATTTACCTTTTCCTTTGGTAACATGTGAGACAATTCATGGATTGATTTGTCTCACATGTTACCAAAGGAAAAGGTAAATTTTATCTTCCATTATCCTAATAATTTGTTCAGTAAAGTTGTCAATATACATCATAGATCCAAGAGTAATACAACTCCTGGAGTTTATAAATTACCTTGTTTAGATTGCAATGATGTATATTGGGGACAGACGGGTCGAGATCTCAATACCAGGGTTAAGGAGCACAAGAACTCTGTTAAATACGGACAGGAAAATTCCGCAGTATTTCAGCACGTCGCCAATAAAAACCACCGAATAAATTGGGACGATGCTGAAATAATTTATAAATCCAAATGTAGTTTCAGAAGAAAAATAGTAGAATCCTCCTTAATAAATAATTTCCCAAATTATAACATTTCCCATGGTCAATGGTCACCAGACTGTATTTCTTCTTTTGCCATAAATAAAATGTTACCATCAACATTAGCGGTGGACAAAAATCACCAAGGCCCATGCAACGCCGGTCATGTGACCTGAGCCACCAAGATGCGAGCATGCGTGCCGGGCGTGTTGACCTGAGCCTCGTCCCCTCATGCTACCTCACTGCTTTACTATAAATACACATTGTTCTGTACTTTGTAACTCATATCTGCCGAAGAGGATCACAGTAAGTGATCGAAATATACAGATCTCTATATCTTCGCTTATTCTTCTCCGAAAGTGGGTCATCAGTATTATTTTACATATGTGCTACGACATATCTTTGTTGTGATATATATATATGTATACATTTTTCACATATATACACACATATTATATATATATTTATATATATATATATATTTATATATATATATATATATATATATATACATACATACATACATACATATACCAAGGCTTTTTCCCCTTTACAAGGGAGGTAGACAAAAAGGAAAAGGCATAAAATCATTCCCACCCATTCCATCCCTGAATACACTCCACACCCCTCCACCCTCCCTCTTATCTTAGCACCTCCTGTATGACGGGTCATCCCTGCACCTTGTCCACTGCCC
>NC_134781.1:82872661-82877661 GCF_046742065.1 Oratosquilla oratoria
CACACACACACACACACACACACACACACACACATATATATATATATATATATACATATATATATATATATATGTATATGTATATGTATATATAAGACTGAAGGTGGAAGAAGTAGACGAGGAGTAATGGGAGAATTTCACGCTTTAACGTTTCGACCTACAGGGTCTTGTTCACAAAGCTAACAACTCAAACATAACAGGAGATTTTATACATGGGACGCTTCGGAGAGCTTGTTATTTTATTTGCAAATAAAGTAACAAGATCTCCGAAGCGTCCCATGAGATGACCCGTCCATGTATAAGATCTTCTGTTATGTTTGACTTGTTAGCTTTGTGATCAAGACTCTGCGGGTTGAAACGTTAAAGCGTGAAATTCTCCCATTACTCCTCGTCTGCTTCTTCCAGCTTCAGTCTTATTTGTCATACTATAGTATATATATATATATATATATATATATATATATATATATATATATATATGTATATATATATATACTATCGAACATTTCATTTCTAAGAAAGGATTTAGAGAATACTTACCACTCACACACAGATACATATACACACAGACACACACACACACAGACACACACACACACACACACACACACACACACACACACACACACACACACACACACACACACACACACACACACACACACACACACACACACACACACACACACACAGATACACACACACAAGCACAATATCTATATACGAGTATGCCAAAAAGCCCTTGTTCTTATCTATAATAATAAATACAATAGATGAAAAAGAAAAATACTCATCGTCAGGCAATAGATGGTAATACTACAGAGGGAACTGTGCTAATAGAATTAAATAAATCAGATAAAAATAAATACATATATAAAAAAAATGTCAATTGTCAACAAACAAAATGAATAGATGAATATATGAATAAAGACATGAAGGACAATAAATAAAAACAAATAAACGAATAGAATGAAATAAAATAGAATAAAATCAAATGAATATCAATAAAAATGAAACAAAATAAAAATAGATAAAATGGAGCCAAATAAAAACAGAGTATAGAACAAAATAAAAAACAAAAATAAAAATGAAAAATAGAATGAAATAAAATAAAGAAGAATAGAGTGAAATCTTGTCAGTAAATTGCTTAATTTCGACAGAAACCCCCCAACAATTTTACGGCCTGGGAGCGAGAGACTGATGCCAGACATCGCCACACCAGAGAAATATTTTTTGGAGCCCCTGCGAGGCTATTTTTGACCAAAAGGACATTCTTTCTCTGAAAAGCGAGTATGAATAGACATGGGAACGGCGCAAGAGGATAAAAGGACCCAACTGAAAATAAATAAATAAATAAATGAACAGATAAATTAAACTATAGATAAATAAAACATAAATAAACAAATAATATTGTAAATAAATAAATCAATAAACAAATAAATGAATAAAAAATAAACAAATAAATAAATGAATAGTAAATGAATAAAAAAGTAAAAATACAAACAAATATACTAATAAAGAAACAAATCCATTAATAAATAAATAGATATATAAATAATAAATAAATACATAAATCAATTAAGAAATCAATAAAAAACGAATAAGTGAATAGATAATTAAATGAACAAATAAAAAAATAAATAAACAAGCATATCAATAGATATATGTATAAACTTAAATAACAAGCTATTAAATTGAATATGTAATTAATAGATAATTGATTAAAAGACAAAGTAGATAGAAATAGACAAGAAAATAAATAAACAAACAAATAAAAAATGAATAAATGGTGAAGTCAACTGATAAATAAACACAAGTTTGATTCGATTATTGGCCGGTCGAGATCGAATCCTGGATAGTGTCTTCCGAATTAAACAATTTAATGCTTGACCAAATCCTAATCTATACAATGCGCCACGCTACGAAGAACGAATATCTTGCTTCTGATTGGTGGATTGACGCCGAAGAACGAGAAAGGCGTTTTTGTAAATCCAAAATTTCTTAAAGACTTTTCGAAAAAAGAAGGCGTCACGAGGGGCAATTCAAACACCTGCACCTGATTCGGGATAAGCGAAAAAAGAGAAAAGGAAAAGATCACAACATTGGTAACTTTTTTCTTATTCTATTTCAAATAGTACGAAATACAGGAAACTGTGAATATATATATATATATATATATATATATATGTATATATATGTGTATATATATACATATATATATATATATATATGTATATATACATATACATATATATATATATATATATATATATATATATATATATATATATATATATATATATATATATATATATATGTGTGTGTGTGTGTGTGTGTGTGTGTGTGTGTGTGTGTGTGTGTGTGTGTGTGTGTGTGTGTGTGTGTGTGTGTGTGTGTGTGTGTGTGTGTGTGTGTGTGTGTGTGTGTGTGTGTGTGTGTGTGTGTGTGTGTGTGTGTGTGTGTGTGTGTGATTCACCTTTTCACCTTGGTCTTTGGATCACGTGTTGGACTCGTGATCAACAGCTATTTTCCTCCTTGAAGAGAGCTCAGAGCTCGTATGACCGATTTATGGGTAATGTAATGACTTTGAACGCACATACACACACACAACTCCCCGCCCACGAGTGTTGGAGTAACGACCCGAAGCACAGCGATACTGAAATAATTTCAGCCCTGGGCAGGATTCGAACCAGGTACCGCCGGTACCTCCGTACTGACAGTCTGGGATTCTACCAACCGCACCACCGAGTCTTTTTTTTTTTTTTTTTTTTTTTGTGTGTGTGTGTGTGTGTGTGTGTGTGTGTGTGTGTGTGTGTGTGTGTGTGTGTGTGTGTGTGTGTGTGTGTGCGTGTGTGTGTGTGTGTGTGTGTGTGTTTCACCGTTCGACTTTTCTTCAGCCGATAAATACTGACATATACCTCGTAAGCGTCCTCGGGTCCAAATGTGTGTTTCCACAGTTGGCTTCTGCCTCCAAACCAATGAAGGGTTTTTATTTTTTCTTTAAGAATTCGAGGACCCCGTTTTCGGAACTGACGTGATATGAAAAAAGGAAAGAACGGGAAGGAAGCAATACAAGTCAACATAGATTTTAGTCTTTGGACGGGAGTAGAAAAAAAAAAAAAAAAAAAAAAAGTGGGGGGGGGACTACATCGCGATGCATTACAGCATAATGCCCATGCTGTAGCAGCATATCATTGAGCTGACATTACAGCATAATGGATGAACCGTGTGTGAAGACAATGACCTTTACTGGAAAATTTCTGAGTTAGAGAGCTTGAATATTTTATTAAAGTTTGGAAAAGCCGGTCTTAGAGAGACACTCTATCTCTATCAGTCAACTTTCAATAGTGATGACTCCCAGTAATTTTGTTACATTGAGTTATGATGATAAAGCATGAGATCCGAAAATATATTTTCGTTCCCGAACAATATTGGAATAAACAAAAGTCATAATGATATCAAAAAGTACTAAAAAAGATACTAAAAACAATAATACAAATAAATAAACAAGTAAAAAGATAGATGAAAAAATAAATTAGTTAATAAAATCAACTAATTAATGAATGAGCAAATAAAAAAAACGAATCAATAAAAAATAGATGAAATAATATTAACAAAACTATGTAAGACAAAATAGAATAAAGTAAGATTGAACAATAGAAGATTTTATTTAAATGATGAATGAGATATATAATGTTTAGAAACCACATATGATATAAAGAGAGCAAAATCTAGACAAAGCACAAAAAACAAGACCTCTTTGAGGTCAAAAAGAGCAAGACACCCAGCCAAAGCGGGGAGAGAGAGAGAGAGAGAGAGAGAGAGAGAGAGAGAGAGAGAGAGAGAGAGAGAGAGAGAGAGAGAGAGAGAGAGAGAGAGAGAGAGAGAGAGAGAGAGGAAGAGAGAGAAAGAAAAAGCAAACGAGAACGAGAACGAGAACGAGGAATAGAGAGAAAGAAAAAGCAAACGAGAACGAGAACGAGAACGAGGAAGAGAGAGACAGAGAAGGAGACAAGCTTCCGAACAAAACAAAGAACAAGAAAGACCCCAAAAACAAAGAGAAGGAAAGAAAGACTTTCGAAGAAACCAAAGACTTCTCCCCCCCCAACTCCCACAACTCCCCAAAGATAAAACAGAAACATGAAGACTCTGAAAGGTGTCGGCACGGGAGGGGGGAGGAGGGGGGGAGGGGGGTGCTGACATAAAAGGGACCTCGGACCAGTCAGCAAAGTTAAGAGGAAGTCAGCACAAGTGAGGACTTCGCAGAGTGAGACCGCATGGCGTGGACATGAAATAATTGCCAGACACTTTCCTTTTGCTTAACTTTGGGACAACTACACCCCTCTCCCCCCCCCACCGCCACGTGTCTTCACCTTCCCCCCCTCTCCCCCACCTCCCCGTCGGGTTTGCCTAGCGAATCAAGTGGGGGAATCATCAACTGCATTTCCAGATTGACGCCACTGACTTCTAGCCTCGCAAGGGGCAAGCTAACCTCGCCACAGTCCAGCTAGCCTCGCTCTAAAGTTATTGAACACAACACTTTATACCAACTGGTCTTACTACAGGCTAACTAGCCCCCCTACGGGGATGCTAACCTCTCTATGGGCCAGCTAGCCTCTCTACGGGTTCAACTAGCCTCGCTACAGGTCAACTAGCCTCGCTACAGCCAATTAGCCTCGCCCCGAAGCTCTTAGACACACCAGTACGACCAACTAGCCTTGGTTTGGTGCTGTTAGTTGCATTAACAATTAGTCCTGCTAAGAGTTAGTTATCTTCGTCACAAGATAGTTAGTCCGAATTGAAAGGATTAAGCATAACTCTGTTGACCCTCTTTCTGCGTTTTACGAGTTTAGCATCTTATTCTAGTTGTCGGCAGGATTTTTTTTCATTTGAGGGGAAACTCCCCTCTGTAGCAAAAGGGTTAATATAATTTTGAAATAGAAATAAGAATGAGTAAAATGCAATATTCCCTTTTATGTTGCAGGCAAAATGAAATGTGT
>NC_134781.1:82880161-82882661 GCF_046742065.1 Oratosquilla oratoria
TTTGAAGATATATTTTAGATCAAATGTGATGGCTTAGGCCTCAGATAAATGTCTCCTGGTGTATGCATTTTGCCATTTAGTTTAAACAGGTAATATTAATACAGAAATGATAATAAGACATTTAAGATAGACAAAGTGGGTTTTGAGGTTAATGAGTTTAACATAGAAAGAATTTGTAACTCCCGTCGTCGTCACCTTGGCCCTATGTGCACAGAAGACGTTTAGCGCAAGCAGCAATCATTGGTAAATTGTTGTAAATCAAATTGGATACTTTTTATTCACGAGTCAAGGATAAAATCGACTGAGCCACAGCGATACACAATGTACGAATCACACAAAAACAAGATTGAAAAAGATGATACGAAACACACAATAACAAGATTAAAAAGGACAGGTTCAGTCACATATATATCTATTTCGACAGTTTCGTTAAAGAACTCGAACACTGCGCTATGAATTACGAGGTTAGAATGCCACCAACTATGCCACGGTTGATGCACAATAGATGGCGCTTGGAACTTATCCTACGGCATCCCGACTTCAACTCTCGTCAATTTTTTCAATCACCGATAGAATGGTCAGTTCGAAAGACATCCAATTGTGTCTCTTGGGATGCTCGACCCCAATGTCCTTTTCTCATCTATTTTGTGACGTGTAAATAGTTTAGAGGTTGTATTCTGTGTCTGTAACGAAAAAGGATTAAACAGCGAAACGTTGTACATTGAATAAAGGTCCTACACTTGACCCATGCTATATTAGAACTATATGAATATAGCGTTCTTCGATTAGAATCTAGTCTGCTTCTATATACAATACCTTTCTTATAGGAAAATATCTTTTATAAACACTGTTATTGATGAAATAAATACGAAAGACTTAATCGTGTAGTTCTGGAGAAAGCGAGAAGTAACTAAAGACAAAAAAAAAAAAAAGGGAAGAAAAACGAAGAAAAAAAGAAAAAAGAAAAAAGTCAATTAATAGGTCAACCTTGGCTAATGAATTGGTAGCTCCGTCACCCTCAACACATCTCTTCTCGTATTTATCAAGAACATTGTGATTAACGAGCGTTTGTGATCTTCCAGTTTGAACTAAAATGTATTGAGATGTTAGATATATTAAAGGGAAAATCATTGGTTGTTTGCTGAAAGAACTTATATAAAGGAAGGCACGAAAGTATTTATCTGAGCAACCTTTTCCTTGTGGTCACAAGGAACACCTTCAAGATCAGTTTTGGAGTGTTCTTTTGGTCTATACCACGGGTTGACCGCTTCTGTTCCCTTGTACCCCTTGAGCAATCATGCAAGTTCAAATGTATGCATAGAAATAAAGGATGAAAAAAAAAAATAAAATCATATTAATTGTCTGATATTTCTTCACGAAATCTGTACGTGTGGAATGCAAAGGGATCTTGGTACTGGTTAAAAAAAAAAAAAAAAAAAAAAAAAAAAAATTATGTACCCTTAAGGATTAAGGATTAATAATCAATAATATTCCATTAATTCTATAGAATACAATTTTAAATCTATGCTTAAAGAATACACAAGAAGCTTATTAGTGATAACATCAATAGTTTAAACTAAGTGAACTTATAAAATATTTTCATCAGACTAGATAATAACAATAGGTATTGTACAGCAGTGCTCGTTCTTCTCTCAGACAGCTATATACTTGAAAAGTGCACATGTACTCCTTGAAAAGTGCACATGTACTCAATGAAAAGTGTACATGTACACCTGGAATAGTGCACTTATACTCCTTGAAAAATGCACATGTACTCATTGAAAAGTGCACAGGTACGCCATGAAAAGTACACATGTACTCCCTCAAAAGTGCACATGTACTCCATGAAAAGTGTACATGTCCTCCATGAAAAGAATATATGTACTCCTTGAAAAATGCACATGTACTCCTTGAGATATGCACATGTACTCCTTGAAAAGTGCACATATACTTTTTGAAAAGTGCACATGTACTCCTTGAAAAGTGCACATGTACTTTTTGAAAAGGGCACATGTACTCCTTGAAAAATGCACATATACTCTTGAAAAGTGGACATGTACTACTTGAAAAGTACACTTTTCTCCTTCAAAAGTGCACATGTGCTACTTGAAAAGTGCACATGTGGTCCTTGAAAAGTGTACATGTACTCCTTTAAAAGTTTACATGTACTCCCTGAAAAGTCCGTATATACTCCTTGAAAAGTGCACATGCACTCCTTGAAAAGAGCCCACATACTCCTTAAAAAGTCCATATGCACTCCTTGAAAAGTGCACAAGTACTCCTTGAAAGGTGCATATGTACTCCTTGAAAAGTGCATATGTACTCCTTGAAAAGTGCACATGTACTCCTTGAAAAGTGCACATGCACTCCTTGAAAAGTACTCATTTACTCCTCTAAAAGTGCACATATACTCCTTGAAAGTGCCCATGTGCTCCTTGAGATATGCACATGTACTCCTTGAAAAGTGCACATGTACTTTTTGAAAAGTGCACATGTACCC
>NC_134781.1:82887661-82895161 GCF_046742065.1 Oratosquilla oratoria
TGTGTGTGTATACGTGCATGTTTGTGCATTTGTGCGTTGCAAGCCCCTATTTTTCATGGCCCATATCTCAATTTCCTCCCCCGATCTATCCATCCCTTTTAATCTTCTCCCCATCTTTATCTCCTCCTGGTTTTCCCTCTCCCCCTTTCTCCCCCCTTCTTCTCCCCCCCTCCTCCCTCCTTCTCCCTCAAATCTCCTTCGCTCAATTCTGTATCCATATCACGGTTGACTAAAACGAGGCTCTTCGAGGCTTTCCAGACACTCATTCAAAAACTCTTCAAGAAATTTTGATTTTTGGTTCCTCAACCTTCCCTTCGTTTCTTTGATGAAAAACAGTCTTTTAGAAAATAAACCCATATCCATACATGTATCTTCTCTCTTTAAGTATTTTATTCTGGTTAACGTCATATGTTTATGCGCGCGCGCGCGTGTGTGTGTGTGTGTGTGTGTGTGTGTGTGTGTGTGTGTGTGTGTGTGTGTGTGTGTGTGTGTGTGTGTGTGTGTGTGTGTGTGTGTGTGTGTGTGTGTGTGTGTGTATGTGTGTGTGTGTGTGTGTGTGTGTGTGTGTGTGTGTGTGTGTGTGTGTGTGTGTGTGTGTGTGTGTGTGTGTGTGTGAGAGAGAGAGAGAGAGAGAGAGAGAGAGATTCACCACCATGGTGCTGGATCACGTGTTGTACTCATGATCACCAGCTATTTACTCTCCGGATGAGAGATTGGTGCTCACATATGGCCCAATCTATGGATAGCCCTGTGGCCTTTCACACACGGGTGCGGTTTTTTCCCCAACAGAGTTGGAGTACCGGCTTGCAGCGCAGTGATATTTTTTTATCCCTGGGCGAGGACCGACCAGTGTATTTCAGTGTGCGCGATCGGATGTCACTTCACTTTGGTCATTGGAACACGTGTTGGACTCGTGACCGACAGCTATTTCCCTCCCGGAAGAGAGCTCAGAGCTCGTATGACCGATCTATGGGTAATGCCGTGACCTTACACGCACACACACCCCCAACTCCCCGCCCACGAGAATTGGAGTAACGACTCGAAGCGCAGTGATACTGAAATTATTTCAGCCCTGGGCAGGATTCGAACCCGGACCGCCGTAGTGACAGTCATGGACTCTACCAACCGCGCCACCGAGTGTGAGTGTGTATGTGTCTATGCATGTGTGTTCATGTGAAAAGGCATATATGCACCACACTTCTCATGCTTACTTAACCTTGGTAAAGTTTATAGCTCGTTCCTCTCGGTGTCTGTGGATGCTGGCACTCCAGTCTTCAGTCCGTCCTCTTCAGTATGATCTCTTAAGACATTACGATCCCTTAAGACATTATGATCTCCTAAAACTGGCTTATCTTTCGCTTCTGACTCGGTTATGCTTTCCAACTATGACTATCAGTTTGTTTATTCATGTACTTATATGTCTATTTTCCAGAGTTATCGTATTGATTTCGTTTTAATCCTTTACCTGGTAGAAATACTTTTTAGTTGTTGTTTGTCTCGTTATCAAATGATTTCGTTCAGTTACAAAGGATTACAAAGGCGGAGCATGCCGACAGGAGACCTTTTGGTCCATATCTAGGTCGGATGCGAAAAAAAATCATAATAATAATAAAATATTAAATGAAAACTATAATAATGTAAATAACAAATAAAATACATAAATAAATGCATAGGTATAGTTAAATAATAAACAAACAGGCAAATAGTAAATAATAATAAATTGATATATAACTAATCTCATTAAAGACATTGACAGACTGGAAAAAGTACAACGGCGAGCCACAAAACTGATTCCAAATATCAAAAATAAATCATACGAAAATCGACTTAAGCACATGAATCTGTTTTCCCTAAAAAAGCGTAGACTCAGAGGTGACTTGATACAGGTCTTTAAGATTTTAAAGGGAATTGACAACATCAAAAGTGACCAAATTTTTACATTGAATGAGAATCAGACAAGAAACAATGGTCTCAAACTGTCCGGAAATAGATTCAATTTGGAAGTAGGTAGAAACAACTTTGCCAACCGTGTAGTTAATGAATGGAATAAGCTTCCTGCACAGGTAGTGCAATGTAGTTCAGTTCGAAGCTTTAAGAATCATTTAGATAAATACCTAAGTAAGATGCTGTAATTATTATAATTTATGTTATATTATTTGTTTTTGTTTTGTTATAATTTGTCTGTCTGATTTTCATTTATTATTAGTTATATGTCAATTTATTATCATTTACTATTTACCTGTTTGTTTGTTATTCAACTATACCAATGCATTTATTTATGTATTTTAATTGTTATTTACATTGTTATAGTTTTAATTTATTATTAATATGATTTTTTTTTTTTTTTTTTTTTTTTTTTTTGCATCCGACCTAGATATGGATCAAAAGGTCTCCTGTCGGCATGCTTTGCCTTTGTAATCCTTTGTAATAATAAATGTTAGCACATGACCATATAAGGACTGAACGCTTCTAGAGGAAAAATGCTTCATGAGTAACACATCTTATTTTTTCTGTTGTCGTGACGCGATTTCAATCAGTTCTGGAATATCCCCAGCCCGATGTAAGGGTATCTTAGATTGTGCTTAATTCTTCTATGTCTCTGTTTCTAGTAATCACATATTTCATTTAGCCACTAGTTGTTTTTACATGTTCTTAGTTAACAAAAAATAAAATCTAATAAAATATTCTGATACATGCATGCATACATACATACATACATACATAAATACACACACACACACACACACACACACACACACATACACACACACACACACACACACACACACACACACACACACACACACACACATATGTATATATATATATATATATATATATATATATATACATATATATATATAAAAATATATAAACATATATATATATATATATATATATATATATATATATATATACATATATATATATATATAAATATATATATACATTGGTTCATTCTATACTCTCATCTCACATTTTTGTAAACAATATTCTTTTTACTGTGCATGTTTTTTTTTGTTTTGTTTTTTGTTTTTTTAACATTTTTCCTGTTGACTTTCTTTTCCCTTATACCTCCTCTTTCGGTGCTCATCATATTTTCTGTTTTTTATCTTCTTTTCTTTTCTTTTCTACTTCATCGTTTTCACACTCATTGTCTCCCCATGCTCCCTCTCCTCTCCCATCCGCTCCCAATTTCTCCCAATTACGTTCCCTCTCCATCCCGAAATCTAATTTCTCTTTGCCTACTTTCCATACATTAACGGGCCACCTCCTCCTCCTCCTCCTCCTCCTCCTCCTCCTCCTCCTCCTCCTCCTCCTCCTCCTCCTCCTCCTCCTCCTCCTCCTCCTCCTCCTCCTCCTCCCCCTCCTCCTCCTCCCCCTCCTCCTCCTTCTTCTCCTCCTCCTCCTACCTCCAGCCTCCACATTTCCCACTTCGCTCTCTCCTCTCCATTTTCAATCCTCTTCGCACATTTCCACCTTCTATTCACCAACTTTAAGGATCCTCTTAGTCTCAGAATCCACTACTCCACCATCCCCTTCGCAATTTCTACCTTCTTTGCAAAATTCTCCTCCTCCCCTCCACTTTATGCAAAGAGATATTTCCTACAACTTCCGTATTCTGTCCCTCCATTTTCGTACCCTATTTCTCCAGACTCCTCCTCCTCCCTATACACTCCCTCCCGGCACTCCTCGCCTCAGGGAAAACGGACGAACACTCCTCAAACTCCCCCATTCCTAGATACACTCCACAGGCTGGTCCGTCCTGGTCCGATACTTGTAAGCGCTCCATCCCTCTCCCTCGGTTCAATAACCATTACCATCTTGGTCCTGTTTCTTTGCTCAGCACTCCAAACTCCAACTTTCTTCTTCCTCTCCTCCTCCTCCTCCTCCTCCTCCTCCTCTTCCTCCTCCTCCTCCCCTTCCTCCTCCTCCTCCCCTTCCTCCTCCTCCTCCTCCTCCTCTTCCTCCTCCTCTTCCTCCTCCTCCTCCTCCCACCTACCTCTCTCCGTCCTTCCTTCTTTATCTTCTGCCTCGTCTCCCTCCTCCCTCACTTTCCTTTACCTCCTCTTACCGTTTACTACTTTTATCAATATTCTATTCCATCTCCTGTTCTCCCTCTTCCTTACACTCTTCTCTCCTCTCTCCCTCATCTAAGATTCTCTTCATCTCCACCTTTTCATTCTCCTTCATCCATGACAATTATTCTTATCTTAGATATTCTATTAATTCTCTCTTCCCTTTTAATCCTTCTCTTAATGTTTTCTTCCTCTACCTCTTACCTCTCCTCCTCCTCTTCCTCTTCCTCCTCCTCCTCCTCCTCCTCCTCCTCCTCCCTCTCGTCCTCTTCCTCCTCCTCCTCCTCCTCCTCCAATTCATCTCAGTCCAATCATTCCTTCCTGACCCTCGTTTCCATTCTTCCCTCCTCCCTCTCTCTTTCCCTCTTTATCATCTTTCTCCCTCACCTTCCATCCTCATCATCTTCCTCTCTTATTTCACATCATATATTTCTCTCTTTCTCTCCTCCACTTCCTCCATATTCTATATTTCTCATTTCTCTTCCTCCTTTCTCTCAATTTTATTTCCTAACCATTTGTATCACATCTTCACCTGTTACCTCCCTCCCTCCCTCCTACACTCACTCCCTTAATTTTAACTCCCCCAATCGTCAGTCTCTTCCTCCTCCTCCTCCTCCTCCTCCTCCTCCTCTTCTCTCCTCCCTCTTCCCAACCTTTCCTTCTTCCTTCCCTACCTCCCTTTACCCTACCTAGCCTCCTCCTCCCTTTAACCTACTCTATCGTCAGTCTCTTCCTCCTCCTCCTCCTCCTCTTCTCTCCTCCCTCTTCCCAACCTTTCCTTCTTCCTTCCCTACCTCCCTTTGCCCTACCTAGCCTCCTCCTTCCTTTAACCTACTCTTCCTCACCTCTCCCTTTACCTCTTTCGTCCTTCCTCCCCTCCCTCCTTAGCCTACTCTCTTTACCAAAATTTGAGGTCCATCGTTTTCTCTTTCCTTCCTTTTATTTTTTCCTCTTCCTTGTCCCATTTCTGTCCTTTTCTGCCTAATTTGCTCTTCAGCATGCATCTTCCTCTCCTCCTCCTCCTCCACTTCCTCTTCCTCCTCATCTTCCTCCTCCTCCTCCTCCTCCACTTCCTCCTCCTCCTCCTCCTCCTCCTCTTCCCTTTCTCAAGCCAGGTGTCCTCCTCCATTCTCCCTTCCTCCTTCCCTCCCTCCACCCCGCCCTCACCCTCCTTCTTCCTCTTCCTTATCCTCCTCCTCACTCCTCACTCCTCCCTCCTGACCTCAGACTTCAGCCTGAGTCTGAAACTGGAGCCAATTCGAAAGGGGAACCGAATTTCCTCAACTTATTTCCCTCCAGGACCGTTTGAGGCTCCCTTATGTTGTCCGCCACCCCACGGTGTCCGCCATCGCTGTCGGTGTCATGGAATAGGTCTAGAGTAATCTCTCCTATATGTCGAATTGAAGGAAGGAATTAGTCTGGATGAATGGTTTCTCCTTCAAGGAAATGCACACACACACACACACACACACACACACACACACACACACACACACACACACACACACACACACACACACACACACACACACACACACACACACACACACACACACACACACATATATATATATATATATATATATATATATATATATATATATATATATATATATATATATATATATATATATATATACATATGTTGAGGAATGGACGACAAAATGAGTGGCAGGGTGGTGAGATAAACACCGAGAACCGTTGAAGTTTTATTAACTGACGTTTCGCTCTTAACAGAGCTTCTTCAGAGTGTACAAACATGATCGGGAAATCAACAATTATATATCTTACATCATTCCACGTTCCTTCCTTAACCCACCCCCTCCCTCCCTCTCGTACCCTTCAGCTCCTGTAAGATCATCCAGCCGGACATTTTGGACAGCTTAATAAATACATATATATATATATATATATATGTATATATACATTATGTTTATTTATACATATATATGTATGTATATATGTGTGTTTGCGTGTATGTTTTGTGGTGAAACAGCAAGAAACACCTAAATCCTAGTGAAGCTTCTGTTCCACCCCATCCCATCCTATTCCATCCCATCCCATCCCATTCCACTACGTACAATCCCATTGCATCCCATACGATCCCATAAGATCCCATCTGATACCATCCAATACCATTCCATTCTGATACCGTTCCGTCCTATCCTATACCATACCCTACTATCCCATTTCCATTCCATTTCACTTCCATTCCAGTTCCGATTCCCGTTCCATTCTCATTCCCGATTCCCGTTCCGTTCCCGGAACATTGAGAGAAACTCTCGTGCATTTGGGCCACACCAAGGAAATCACATCCGGACAACAGGCAGCTTCGCCGTGATCAACTTTGCTGTAATCAATCCCGTACCTGGTTAGGGAACCTGAGATCGTCTTCCTCTCTTTCATGAAGAACGAGAGTCACCGAATACCTCAAGCTCAGAGTCTTCAGATTTTTAGACACTTCAGTTCGTCTTCACTTCTTTCAGAAAGAGAGTGCCTGGAATCTCAAGTTCAGAGTCTTCGGGTTTTTAGACACCTCAGTTCGTCTTCACCTCCTTCAGAAAGAACGAGAGTGCCTGGAATCTCAAGTTCAGAGTCTTCAGGTTTTTAGACACCTCAGTTCGTCTTAGCCTCCTTCAGAAAGAACGAGAGTGCCTGGATCCTCAAGTTTAAAGTCTTCAGGTTTTTAGACACCTCAGTTCGTCTTCACCTCTTTCAGAAAGAACGAGAGTGCCTGGAATCTCAAGTTCAGAGTCTTCAGGTTTTTAGACACCTCAGTTCGTCTTCACCTCTTTCAGAAAGAACGAGAGTGCCTGGATCCTCAAGTTCAGTGTCTTCAATTTTTTTTGGATAGCTCAGATCGTCTTCCTCTCCTTCATGAAAAACGAGAGTCCTTGGATCCTCAAGTTTAAAGTCCTCAGGATTTTAGACACCTCAGTTCGTCTTCACCTCCTTCAGAAAGAACGAGAGACCGTGAATCCTCAAGTTCCTCAGTTCTTCAGGCGTCTGAGTTCTTTCTCGCCTTCTTCAGGAAAAACCAGAGTCCCTGGTTCTTCAAGTTCATTCTTCAGGTCTTCAGACTTCTGATTTCCTCTTCGCCTTCTTGAAAAAGAACGAATGAACCTGACTCTTCAAGATCATTCTTCAAGTTCGTCTTCACATCATTTAGGAAAGACTAGTCACTGATTCCTCAAGTTCACAGAATTCTGGTCTTCAGGTTTCATTACGAAACCATTCACGAACATAATCAATCTATACGTGATTGCTTTCTCGATGAGTTTTTTCTTTTATTTGTGTTTGTTAATGCTCTAAGACTGCAGGCTCAGATTTGGTTTTGATGATGGGGTTAAGTGAAGAAATATGATCGCAGATAGACACATACGTGTACACACACACACACACACACACACACACACACACA
>NC_134781.1:82920161-82930161 GCF_046742065.1 Oratosquilla oratoria
GCCATCTCCCTTTCTCTTTAATTTACTCTATTTTCGCTTCCTTTTATAATTCATGGTGAAATCCACAGCCCGATTCATCATACTAGAACTTAGCCTCACTCTCCCTCGCTCTCTCCTTCGCCTCCTCTTCTTTTTCAGCTCCTACTCTACGTCTTTATCTACTGTCTTACTCTAATTCAATGAATTATATTGACGAAATAATACCAACAGAAGACTGCGGGCGACAACAGAAACAAGTTTAGAAAAATGATAAAAAATATTAATAAAATTGCCCGGCTAGTATTTAGGAAGAAAATATTTTTAGTTCTGACGTCATCATTCCTTTTGACTTCTTCAGTATTTCCTGATCTTCGAGTTCTTAAAAAAAATGTTTTAAGCTGTTTTCGTATGATTTTCCGAGTTTCGTGGATTACCGATACACGCATTTTAACCTATCAATGTCTTTAATGAGACTTGGGGACCATATGGAAACGGCATATTCCAAATATGGGCAGACCATTGATCTATCTAATTGGTTGAAAGTGGCTTTTCCAAGTCTTCCTCTTACTCCTCCTCCTCCTCCTCCTCCTCCTCCTCCTCCTCCTCCTCCTCTTCCTCTTCTTCCTCCTCCTCTTCCTCCTCCTCTTCCTCTTCTTCCTCCTCCTCCTCCTCCTCCTCCTCCTCTTCCTCCTCCTCTTCCTCCTCCTCTTCCTCTTCTTCCTCCTCCTCCTCCTCCTCCTCCTCCTTTTCCTCCTCCTCCTCTTCCTCTTCCCATATCTTTCAGCTGCTCTTTTTTCCTTATTTCCTTGTTTCTCTCTCTTCTCTTTTTCTTCTTCCTCAATTTCTTCACTCCTTCCACTTCTCCGTTTCCTTCCAATTCATACTTTCCCTCATTTTCCTTTCTTACTCCTTTTTCTCAATCTTCTCTCTCTTCTCTCTCTCTCTCTCTCTCTCTCTCTCTCTCTCTCTCTCTCTCTCTCTCTTTCTTCCTCTCTCTCGATCTGTCTCATCTCTCTCCCATCTCTCTCATCTCTCTCCTCTCTCTTTAATCCTCCCCCTCTCTCTCTACTTCTCCTCGTCGTCTAGTCTCTCTCTCTCTCTCCTTCTTTCGTCTCTCTCTCTCTGCCTCTCTCTCCGCTCTCCCTCCCCTTCTCTCTCTCTCTCTCTCCTCATCTCTTTCTCTCCTACTTTTTCATCCTCTCTCTCCCTCATCTCTTCTTTTTTTCACCTCTCTCTCCTCACCTCTCTCTTTCTTTCAATCTCTCTCCCTGCCCCCTCCCCCTCTCTCTCTCTCTGCCCCCTCCAACCCCTCCTCCTCTCTCTTTCTCTCTCCCTCTCTCTCTCTCTCTCCCTCTCCAAGTTCTCTCTCTCTCTCTCTCTCGTCTCATCTCTCTCTATCTCACCTCTTCTCTACTCTCTTTCTCTCTCTATCTCTCTCTCTACTCTCAATTCTCCTATTCTCTCTCCTCATCTCTCTCTCTCTCTCTCTCTTTCTTTCTTTCTCTATCTCCCCCTCATATCTCTCTCTCTCTCTCTCTCTCTCTCTCTCTCTCCCTCTCTGTCTCTGTCTCTCTCCCTCACCTCCGCCCTTTCCTCTTTTTCTCTCCCCTTTCCCCTACCTATTTCCTTTCCTTTGCTTTCCTTCTACTCCCTTCCCTCTTTCTTTCCTTCCTTTCCCTTTGCCTCAACCTTCAGAATCTTGCCTTAATCTCCAGATTCTTGCCTCAATCTTCAGATTATTTTCTTTGTAGTAGGCTTACTTCATGACTCTGGAAGTCAATTCCTATAGGATCCAGAATTACCATATGAAGCACTGGATTACTCAAGTCCCTTAGTGAATAACAACATCGTGCAAGAGATAAAGCGAAGGAACAAGAAGCAGATCTCCATTCTATCAGCTATAAGAAAATAAGGGAAGGTAGTTAGGTCATTAACTAAAAACAAACCGATACAAATTAAAAAAAAATTAAATTCTTATATCTCATAAACGATTTATTTAAGTTAATAAAATCAATTAAATGCACTACATGTATGAAACAAATGAACTAGTGATACCTCCGTTGAAAATGAATAAATGAATAAATGAAAAATAAATCAATAAATGAAAAAATGAATAAATGAATAACATGTCTCTTTCCCTTGTATAAATGAATAAACTGTTTAAATGAATAAATGAATCATTGAATAAATGAATATAGATGACTAAATGAATAAATTGAATAAACGAATAAATAAATTAAATGAATAAATAGAATAAATGAAATAATATAAATAATGAATAAATTGAACATAAATGAATTAAATGAACTACTATGAATACAATGGAATAAATAGTATAAATGGAATACAATGAATAAATGAAATAATACGAATATAAAACGAATTATACGAATAAATGAATAAATGGAATAAACTGAACTAAATGATCTAAATGAATAACATGCTCAATGGATAATATTCGTATATTGATTAATCAATGAATAAACTGAATGTTAATGAATTAAATGAATTAAATGAATAAACGAATATAACGAATAATAAGAATGAATAAATAAGTGAATCTTAAAAGTGACATAAAGTGAAAAACAAAAACTATGGACATTTACGTCATATTGTTCACTGCCACTGAATGGAATGAATGTACACTTGGCCTATTGTGGTCAGATGTCTGAATGTACAGAATCTTTGATGTAGATGGTTTTCATTCAGAATCTAGTTACAGATTCTATCTACGCCCAATTAGGGACAAGCCATCCCTTACTCTCAGAAAAGGCTTTCATAACATATGTTGTTCACTACATACAAATGTGCATGTGTGTCATATATATATGATAATATAAATTATAATTCTATACTATATACACTTATATATATATATATTTGTACTTAAACACACACACCAACACAACACACATATTTATTATGAAATATCTTCCTATTAAAATATATTCTATAATAGATTTAAAAATATGTATATAAATTATACCTATATATATCCGAGTATCTTCGTTTTTATATATAAATATATTAATATTCTAGTATATATGACGTCAAGCGGAGTTGGAAACCCAAGGAGTCTTAGTCTTGACGTTGTGTATTCCACCCTGACATAGTTCGCAGGTATGCCTTTTTCAAAGGAAATCTAGTCTCAGGTCATAAAACCTCACCTAACGACTAACGACTACGACTGGTTTACCTACGCACACACTTTTAACGCGTATCACTGTCATGAATGTCTCAAACATGGTTATATATATACTATATTCATATACTATCGATATGTATAGTATATATACTACCTATCCCCTATAAAATCTATATATATCTTACTATCATCTATACAAAATATATAGCTCTTCCGCACATATACAGCATATACAGCTATCCTGATATTTGGCATAAAATATATATCCATTTCTTATATATTATACTCATATATTACACATCAACAGCTATATTTATAATATATATACTAAATAATATTATAAATTTATATTTATATATATATATATATATATATATGCGTGTGTGTGCTCGGCCGGAACTGTGTGTGTAGTGTGTGTGTGTGTGTGGGGGGGGGGGGGGGGGGGGGGTGTTGTTGTGTGAGTGATACGTTCCACCGTGTGTGTAATACATTCATTGTGAGTCTCACAAATATAAGGTGGTGGTGATGAGGAGTTTACACCAGGAGACGCGTAACTGCGGCCGACGCCGTCACTTATGCTCTTGTACTGATGGGTTAAGTAACAATCATCCACGGGAATCTAAGAGGAGCATGGGATTCGAATCCACAACTAAGCGAGTACGAGACCAACGTGATTCCAGTTACGCATCGCAGAACACATATAATTTTTTTTTTTTTTTCGAATATCATTGTTCAAAAAGTTTCCTTCTTCAGGGATCCTTCTTTTCGTCCACGCGGAAACTTCTCTTTCTTCTTCTTTTCTTTATCGTCTTTCTCCTCCTCCTAATCTCATCTTCGCGACCTACTTTATACTCCCCTTCCTTAACATCATTGTTTCTCCAAAGACACTCCCTCACTCCCCCTCCCCCCCACACCCTCACTAATCCCCTATTTTCGTTCTCCTCCTGTTTCCGAAATTCCGTCTTAATTCTCTTCTTTCCTTTTCTCCTTTCGAGACCTCTTTAGGTCTTCGTTCTTCTCCAAAGGACTTCGACAAAGTCTTCTTTCCGAACTGGAAAGGGTCCCGCCTTTGTTCCTCAAGTCTTCTGGATTTCTACGTCTGGCCATAACAGTCTTTACTTTTCCTTTGTTCATTTTCCTTCCTTCCTTCCCTCCCTCTCTTCCTCTCTCTCTCTCTCTCTCTCTCTCTCTCTCTCTCTCTCTCTCTCTCTCTCTCTCTCTCTCTCTCTTTCTCTCCTCTCTCTCTCTCTCTCTCTCCTCTCTCTCTCTCTCTCTCACCTTCTCTCCCTCTCTCTCTTCTCTCTCTCTCTCTCTCTCTCTCTCTCTCTCTCTCTCTCTCTCTCTCTCTCTCTTTTCTTCTCCTTCTCCCTCTCTCTCTCTCTCTCTCTCTCTCTCTCTCTCTCTCTCTCTCTCTCTCACCTTCTCTTTCTCCTTCTCTCCCTCCCTCCCTTCCTCTCTCTCTCTCTCTCTCTCTCTCTCTCTCTCTCTCTCTCTCTCTCTCTCTCTCTCTCTCTCTCTCTCTATCTCTCTCTCTCTCTCTCTCTCCCTCCTTTATTCCCTTCCCCCTTTCCTCCTTCCTATTTTCTCTTCCTACCTTCCCCATTACCTTCCTTCCTCTCTCTTCTTTTTCCCCTTCCTCTCTAACTCTCTCACATTTACTCTCTCCTCTTTTTTCCTTCCTTTTTTTTCTTCCTCCACTCTTCCTTTCTTTACTTTTTTCCTTCCCTTCGATAATTTCTTCCTTTATCCAACCACTCAACCACTCACTGTCTCAATCATCAACCCACTCTCTTCCTGCCTTCTGACCTCTCTCCCTTCTTCATTAATACTCACACACCCACACCCATACCCACACCCGAACCCACGCCCACGCCCACACATTATCTTGCTCCTTACCATCAACCTTACCTTACTGCCTTCCCCGTCTCCTTCACTCCTTGCCTTCCAGTCCTTCCTCCTTCCTTTTCACCTTACCTCCTTCATTCTCTGAATCACTCACACTTCCTCACTAATTCACATACCCACTCACATAATGTTTCGCTCACTCGCGCAGATATAGAATTCTTTTCCGGAAGGTCCCTTCCTCAACTTCTGGTGACGTCAATTCTATCCTTCGATTTTTCAGGCCATGATGAATTTTGAGAATATATTAAACAAGTTTAGGTTAATTTTGTTTTTGGTTAGTTTAGGGTTGTTGAAGTTATGATAGGCTTGGTTAGGTTAGGTTAGGTTAGGTTGGGTTAAGTTAGATTAGGTTATGTTAGGTTAGGTCAGGTTAAGTTGGGTTAGGTTAGGCTATGTTAGGCTAGGTCTGGTTATGTTTGGCTACGTTTGATTACGTTTGGTCATGTTTGGTTAGGTTTGGCTAGTTTTGGTTATGTTATGTTATGTTATGTTATGTCATGTTATGTTAGAATAGGGTATGTTAAGGTATGTTAGGGTAGGTTGGGTTAGGTTAGATTAGGTTAGGTTAGGTTTGGTTAGGTTAGGCCAGGTTAGGTTGAGTTGGGTTGGGTTGGGTTGGGTTGGGTTGGGTTGGGTTGGGTTGGGTTGGGTTGGGTTGGGTTGGGTTGGGTTGGGTTGGGTTGGGTTGGGTTGGGTTGGGTTAGGTTAGGTTAGGTTAGGTTAGGTTAGGTTAGGTTAGGTTAGGTTAGGTTAGGTTAGGTTAGGTTAGTTTAGGTTAGGTTAGGTTAGGTTAGGTTGGGTTGGGTTGGGTTGGGTTGGGTTGGGTTGGGTTGGGTTGGGTTGGGTTGGGTTGGGTTGGGTTGGGTTGGGTTAGGTTAGGTTAGGTTAGGTTAGGTTAGGTTAGGTTAGGTTAGGTTAGGTTAGGTTAGGTTAGGTTATATTAGGTTAAGCTAGGTTAGGTTTGGTTAGGTTCTGGCCGTTCACGTCAATACGCTGATTTCGAAGACGGGGAAGTGACCTGTTAGGAAACAATGCTATTCTTGCACCACACACCCACTCACTCCTCCCCTCTCCCTACCTTCCTCGCTTCAGAAACCTCTTCCTCCTTTATGGTAATAATGTTATGATCAAAGATGTGGAAACTGAGGTGGAGGATGGAGGAGGGGTCTGGGACTGGAGGGGGGATGAGGATGAAGAGGAGAAGGAAGAGAAGGAGGAAGAGGAGGAGGAGAAGGGGTCTGGGACTGGAGGGTGATGAGGATGAAGAGGAGGAGGAAGAGGAGGAGGAGGAAGAGGAGGAGGAGAAGGAAGAGAAGGAGGAGGAGGAGGAGGAGGAGGAGGAGGAGGAGGAGGAGGAGGGGTCTGAGACTGGAGGGGGATGAGGATGAAGAGGAGGAGGAAGAGGAGGAGGAAGAGGAGGAGGAAGAGGAGGAGGAAGAGGAGGAGGAGGAGGAGGAGGAGGAGGAGGAGGGGTCTGAGACTGGAGGGGGATGAGGATGAAGAGGTGGGGGAAGAGGAGGAGGAGGAGGAGGAGGAGGAGGAGGAGCTGGGGTAGGGTGGAATAGGGAGTCTGAGAGTGGAGTAGGCAGAGGGATCTGGGGAAGCCTTATGGTTTGTATGATGATGAAAAAGAGGAGAGCAATGATTTTTTTCTTCGAGATTCAAAATCCAGAGACACGCTCTGCAATCAAAAGCAAAATTTCTGAAAGAACGGCAGAGTAACGAGCACCCTCAGGTTCCAATCAAAAGTAAAATTTCTCAAAGAAGGATAGAGAAAACGAGCACCCTAAGGTTCCAATCAAAAGCAAAATTTCTTAAAGAACGATGTAGAAAACGAGTATCCTCAGGTTCCTATCAAAGTCAAAATTTCTTAAAGACGCCCGACCTTGAGATGTAATCGGGCTCTTGAAGATTCACTCGTGGCGAAGAAAAGCACATCTTTCCTTGAACACAGCAAGGTCACTCTCATTTTCTCTTTTTGCCGATGGATAAAAACCCTCCACATTCAAGGAGAAGAGAGAGAGTGACTAGCAGACGATTGGAACTAACGATGATGAATTCGAAATTGTTGACGCCATTATGCTTCTTGAAGACGAAAACAAGTTTCAATCTTTGTTAGCCACTGACTGTAGGGTGCCCGTACGTGTACATAGTTGATAAAAATATACACATGTATACAAACACACACGCACACACACACACACACACACACACACACACACACACACACACACACACACACACACACACACACACACACACACACACACACACACAGGCACATCCGAACGTATATCTTCGCGCGTGTATGAACGCACACATATGTACATGTTCCAGTAGACACACACACACACACACACACACACACACACACACACACACACACACACACACACACACACACACACACACACACACACACACACACACACACACACACACACACACACACACACACACACACACACACACACACACACACACACACATACACACACACACGAGGGGGACTACTCAGTCTCTCTTCAAAGCTCTTCCCTAAGAGCAGCCCTGCGTGAAGGTTCTTTCTCCTATTTGCCAGCCGTTCTCTTCCTAATCCTCTCAATTCTGTGACTCATCTTCAGTTCGGCGACGACCTAGTTCTTGATGGCGGTCACCAAGAATGGCGTCTTGAGGTGTTGCAAAAGAAGATTGTAACCTGTGTCAACTATTAATGGACTATAATTTAATGACTATAAGACGATAGGAACTACCATGTTGGTCACATCACTCCATATTATTACTCAAAGTAACTCTCGCATTTTCATTAGTCGAAGAAATCATTCTAAGATCCCGATCAGGACTGGAACATAGAGACTTACAAGACTCGAGTAATGTTTTTTTTTTCAAGTTTACGGAAATCTACAAGATCCAACGCAGTCAAATCAAAGCCTGTACGAAATCCAGTAAGCATTGAACAGAGACAATCTTTCATCAAGTTTCCAGTTTAACTAATATAGGTAGAAAAGGCACCTTCCTGGGAAGACGCAACCGAACCAAGGCGGAATTCTTCGTCGTCTGAATAATGATAAGAATGATCGGATCCATCAGTGATTTGACAAAAATCCATCATGACGCAGAATATACCAGAGACCTGGGAACTGTTTGGAGCTTCTCACTTTGAGTGTGATACCCCATGGTCTTGGATCAGGTGTTGGACACGTGATCGACAGCTATTCGCCCCTGGATGAGAATTTAGAGCTCATACATGGCTTGGTGTATGGGTAATAATGTGACCTCTCTCTATATCTCTCTCTCACACACTCTCTCTCTCTCTCTCTCTCTCTCTCTCACTCACACACACACACACACACACACACACACACACACACACACACACACACACACACACACACACACACACACACACACACACACACAGCTCCTTGCCCACTAGAGTTTGAGTGCCGGCTCGTAGTGAAGCTGCTGATTTTTTTTTCTGGGTGGGACTCGAACTTGGATTGCTGAATTAGCGGTCGAAAACGGTACCACTACGCCGTGTGTGTGTGTGTGTGTGTGTGTGTGTGTGTGTGTGTGTGTGTGTGTGTGTGTGTGTGTGTGTGTGTGTGTGTGTGTGTGTGTGTGTGTGTGTGTGTGTGTGTGTGTGTGTGCGCGCGCTCCGGCACGTTCTTTTGTCTTGTCTTTGGTATTGCATACACGAACGTGCATTTAACTAAGTTACGATCCTTAACTTTACCATATAACCACAAAAATAATAAAGCCTCGCTGCCTTGGCTAACCTCGTATCTCAACTTCATCGCAAATTAGATTATAAACTAAACATTATTCTAAGAAGTATGTCCTCATCTAGAATGGATGAGTTTTCATACATTATAATTACTCTTGAATTAGACAATACTGATTTTGAATTTGAATATGTTTTTCATTGGCAATCATACCTAGTCTTGTACTATCAATGGCAAGGCTTAATCTAACTTGTTAGCTGAATTAATATGCTTCAATTATTGTCTATAAGTATTTAATGTACCAAGACTTTTAACTAAGTTTTAGTATTTCTAAACATTTAACCTTCTAGAATGACAGGTATTCTATCATATTTTTCTTCTTATATGGTTTCTAGTTTTCATATCATTTATATTCATTTGAGAACATAATATAAGAATAAAGGGGAATACAAGAGACCATAAGGCTTACACTAGGCAGTTCCTTGTCCATTACCGACTATCGTCACCATCCATAAAGTTATCTAATCTTCTTTAAAAATAACTGATAGTTTCAGCTTTCGTTAACCAATCTATTAATAAACCAGTTCTTGCGTATTTCCTATTAAATCTAAATTTGTCCAATCTAAACCCATTACTGCGAATCCTGCGCTGTTGTCTTAATATGATGACCTTGTCTACATCAACCTACTTGAACACCTCTATGTAATTAGTTAAAGGTTTTGTTTTAATACTATCATTTCAGATTTTCAGTATTTTTACATGTGTTCTTGGATATATATTTTCAATTACATCCTTTCTATATAAGTAATTTATTATATTGTTTTAATACTATCATTTCAGATTTTCACTATTTCACATGTGTTCTAGGATATATATATTCAATTACATCCTTTCACTATCATTTCAGATTTTCACTATTTCACATGTGTTCTAGGATATATATATTCAATTACATCCTTTCTATTTTCCTTTTATTTTCACTGGGCTGTGTTCTAGAATATAATTCTAATTATATAATTTCTATTTTCATTTGAGTTTAATCTGTATGTAGTTATGTCCAGCTACCATATGTATTCTTATTAAACAACTTCTGTGTTTAGTTTTATTAACCCTGGTATGTAATTATTTCTAGAATATTATTTTAATTACATCACTTCTATTTCCATTTAATTTGCATTCGTATCATCTGGAGGGGGAACCCAGGTAGACAGCACACTAATCCAGGAGCTTCCACTGTCGCATTACG
>NC_134781.1:82940161-82945161 GCF_046742065.1 Oratosquilla oratoria
AGGAGGAGGAGAAAGAGGAGGAGGAGAAGGAGAAGGAGGAGAAGGAGGAGGACGAGAAGGAGGAGGAGGAGGAGGACGAGAAGGAGGAGGAGGAGGAAGATGAAGATGGAGAGGAGGAGGAGGAGGAGGAGGAGGAGGAGGAGGAGGAGGAGGAGGAGGAAGAGGGAGAGGAGGAGGAGGAGAGACAGGAGGAGAATGAGGAGGAGCAGTTAGAGGTGGAGTAGGAGGAAGAAGATAAGGGGAAAGAGGAAGAGAAAGAGGAGGAGAAAGAGAAGGAGAAAGAAAGGAGGAAGAGGTGGAGGAAGAGAAAAAGAAAGAGGTGGAGTAGGAAGAAAAATTGGATGAGGAGAAAGAGAAAGAAAAAGAGGAGATGCAGGAGGAGAAAGAGGAGAAAGAGGAGGAAGAAGATAAGGGGAAAGAGGAAGAGAAAGAGGAGGAGAAAGAGAAGGAGAAAGAAAGGAGGAAGAGGAGGAGGAAGAGAAAAAGAAAGAGGAGAAGCAGGAGGAGAAAGAGGAGAAAGAGGAGGAGGGAGATGAGGAGAAAGAGGAGGAGAAAGAGGAGGAGAAAGAGGAGGAGAAAGAGGTGGAGAAAGAGGAGGAGGAAGATGAGGAGAAATGTGAAGATAGAGGAGGAGGAAGAGGAGGAGGAAGATGAGGAGGAAGAGGACAAGAAAGAGGAGGAGAAGTTAAAGGAGAAAGAGGAGAGAGGAGAAAGAAGAGAAAAAGTTAGAGAAGGGGAGGGGAGGAGGAGGAGGAAGGGGAGGAGGAGGAGGAGTTAAAGAAGAAAGAGTAGAGAGGGGAAAGAAGAGGAAAAGTTAGAGGAGGGGAGGGGAGGAGAAGGAGGAGAAGGAGGAAGAAGAAGAGGAAGAGGAAGAGAAGGAGGAGGAAGAGAGAAAGAGGAAGAAGAGAAGTATGAGGAGTTAAAGGAGAAAGAGAATAGCGAGGAAGAAGACAAGAGGTTAGAGGAGGAAGAGTTAGAGATGAAAGAGAAGAAGAAAAAGGAAGAAGAAGAAGAAATATTAGAGGACGAGGAATAGGAATAGTAGGAAGAGGAGTAGGAAGAGTTAGAAGAGGAGTTAGAGGGGGTAAAGAAGAGGAAAAAGAGGAGAAGTAGAAGAAGGAAGAGGGGGAGGAAGGAGAGGAGAAGTTGGAGGAAGGCAAAGAGGAGGAAGAAGAAGAAGAGGAAAAAAGAGGATTGAAGAAGAAAATATGAAGGGTGAAAAAGAGGAGGAGGCATTAGAGGAGAAGTAGGAGGAGAGAGAGGTGTCGTAGAAAGAGGAGGAGGAGGAAGAGGAGGAGGAGGAAAAGGAAGAGGTGGAAAAGCCTCGTGATAGCTGGTTCTACGAAGAACTATCCAAATCCCCAAGTACCTATTCCTTCGTTCTGATGCAGAAAATCGCACTCCATTAACGGAAGACTCTTCCGTGTTTCCAGACATCGTCTTCAAAACAAATATCATCTTCTTGAAATCCCCGGAAATCGGTAGACAATTTGTAGGTAATCTACCAGCGACCATTAGACAATTCTACTCAATCCAGGATAATTACTTAGGGGGTGGGGTGGAAGTGTATTGAAAGAATGGTCATCAGAGGAACTGGTGTTCTGTATAGTCGGTTTTCCAATAGACAGTTTCTGTCTGGAAGGAAGAAAGAAAAGAGAAAGAAGATTCTCAAAGAGATGAGTCTCAGGAACTACATAGATCTGAAGACCATTTTTAAACGCGAGTCGATTTTTGGGGTTGTTTTCAATCATCCATCGCACTCCACAGACCCTTTTCCGTATCAGGAGCTTCCAGAGCCTTTCCCAAATCCAGCAGCTTCCAGTGACTTCCCTTCGCCCTGGAAAGCCCAAGCACATAGGACATAGGTTACGATTTAGGTTCCTGTAAGCGTAAGTGCTCCTTCAACGTTTTTCTGGATAGTGTGTAATAGAGAGATATTCCATAGAAACTGGAAGATCGGCGAAATGGAGAGCTCTTAGGCTGAGGGCCGTTGAGGTGGGAAGACTCTCCTGAAGAAGTGACGCCCTTGAGGACGAGAGCGCTTTGATCTCACGAGGACATCATGAAGAGTCATCTCCTCGTGGTGTGTTTTAATATATTGGTTCTTATTCTAGAGGTGTGTGTGTGTGTGTGTGTGTGTGTGTGTGTGTGTGTGTGTGTGTGTGTGTGTATGTATGTGTGTGTGTGTGTGTGTGTGTGTGTGTGTGTGTGTGTGTGTGTGTGTGTGTGTGTGTGTGTGTGTGTGTGTGTGTGTGTGTGTGTGTGTGTGTGTGTGTGTGTGTGTGTGTGTGTGTGTGTGTGTGTGTGTGTGTATTCACCTTGGTCTTTAGATCACGTGTTGGACTCGTAATCGACAGCTATTTCCCACCCGGAAGAGAGCTCAGAGCTCGTATGACCGATCTATGGGCAATGCTATGACCATACACACACACACACACACACAACTCCCCGCCCACGAGAGTCAGAGTAACGACCCGAAGCGCAGCAATACCGAAATAATTTCGGCTCTGGGCAGGATTTGAACCAGGTACTGCGAGCACCACCGTGCTGGCAGTCCAGCGCTCTACCAACCGCGCCACCGTGTGTGTGTGTGTGTGTGTGTGTGTGTGTGTGTGTGTGTGTGTGTGTGTGTGTGTGTGTGTGTGTGTGTGTGTGTGTGTGTGTGTGTGTGTGTGTGTGTGGTTGAGGTGTTTACTCGTTAACCTTGTTACTAAAGCGGCGTAATATTTTATGAATAGATATATATGTTTTCTATCTCTATCTATTTAGTGTTATTATTATTACTATTGTTATAAATATTTCTATAGTTTTTATATTCATACTTTCAATATCAGACAATTTAATTCGTGGTTTGAAAAAGATAAATACACACACACACACACACACACACACACACACACACACACATATATATATATATATATATATATATATATATATATACATATATATATATATATATATATATATATGTATATATACATACACACGCACACACACATACGCACACACACATACACACACATACACACACACACACACACACACACACACACACACACACACACACACACACACACACACACACACACACACACACACACACAGACACACGCACACACACACACACACACACACACACACACACACACACACACACACACACACACACACACACATATATATATATATATATATATATATATATATGTACATATATGCATACATATACATATATATATATGTATATTATATATATATATATGTACATATA
This sequence comes from Oratosquilla oratoria, assembly GCF_046742065.1. Lineage (NCBI taxonomy): Eukaryota > Metazoa > Arthropoda > Malacostraca > Stomatopoda > Squillidae > Oratosquilla > Oratosquilla oratoria. Next base: position 82,943,436 of record NC_134781.1, read on the forward strand.
TATATGTATATATATACATATATATATATATATATATATACATATATACATATATATATGTGCGTGTGTGTGTGTGTATACACATATATACATATATATACTGTATATATATATAATATATATATATATATATACATATATATATACATATGTATGTATACATAAGTACACACACATATATGCATATATATATATGTATATAGGCTGAGGGGGAAGGGGAAAGGACGTGTGACGAAATGTGAAAGGGGAAGGAGAGAGAGGGAGACGGGGAGCAAAGGAGTTGGAAAGGAGAGGGGAAGAAGAGGACTAGGAGAGGTGGGGAAGAGGGAGTTGAAGGGGAGACATGGAAGGGTGGGGGGAGGAAGAGAAGGGTAAGGGGTAAGGAGGAAAAAGAGGAACGGGAGAGGGAGGGGTTGATGAAGGGAGAGAGGAGGAGGGTAAAACGGGAGGGAAGAGGAAGAGGGAGAAGAATATAGGGGGGGGAGGTTGGGAGGAGAAAGAAGAACAGGAAGAGGAGTTCCGAGGGTTCCTGACTGCAAGGGCAGCGCCTCGTTGGGACTCTTTTGGACACGTTCGCATCGATTTGCCCATAGGAAAACAATAGACACTTCGAGAAGTTCTTCGAGACAGATTCCAAGCTCCTGAAGTAGTTAAGTTTCCATCGGATGGTCACTCGCTCGTCTCGCGCGAGTTGGACCCGTGGGGTGGTACTCGTAACGTTTTGTGTGTACGTATGGTTGCGCCCTGTCAGGCTCGCCCGGCAACTTGGTCAAACGGTACACACTAACTAATAAAATCTGCTGTAGTGTGGCTGTAGTTAACTAACTAATGCTTTACTAACACAAGTGAACGTAGTTCAGACACAAGGATGGACGATTTTTCAATTTGACTCGAGACTTAAAATTTGGATTACGTGGTTCGGCTGCCAGGAAAATGGCAACTGTTAATAGCTACTGGTGCTGGTCGTGTATCTATGTGGTCTCATTATAAGATATATATATATATATATATATATATATATATATATATATATATACATATATATATATATGATATATGTATATATATATATATATACATATATATATATATATATATATATATATATATATATATATATATATATATATATATATATAAATATAATTCTTGAGGGGAGGACCGAGGATGAGGTGAATGGATGGATGAAGGGGGTGTTGAGCAATAGGGGAATGTCTGTTGAGCAAGAGAGGAAGAAGGCAGGAGATAGGGGTGAGAGGATAGTGACGGTATATAGATGATATTGTTATGCAAGGAAGAGAGGCAAGGAAGAGAGGGGCGGGGGGTGAGGGGGGGTAGAGGATACTTATAATTGAATTATATTTTGACGCAGCCCGAAGGGATTTCTCAAAGTCTTTTCTATATTGCACAAAGGGACAGAGAGAAGAGGTAGCCGATTAAGTGAAGCGGCTTTGCTGTGGATGTACTGTGTCTTACTACAATGCTTTGATCTAGGATAGTGGGCGGGATACAGGGATGGCCCATCATCCACGAGGAGCTAAGATGGAAGGGGGGAAAGGGTGGTGGATGGGAGAGGAATGGGTGGGAGCAGGGTCTAGTTCCGAGTTTATTCCTGACCGGTTTCGCTTTGAGCTCCTTCACTCTTCTGAAAACAACAAAATACAACTCGAATATCATTTCACTTCCTGTTCTTCTTGTGCATAACATTAGCTTTATTTTTTCGCCC
>NC_134781.1:82972661-82977661 GCF_046742065.1 Oratosquilla oratoria
ATTCTGTCGCCAGACGCTTGGCACGGTGAAGACTGACACCCGATTCTGTCACCAGACGCTTGGCACCGTGAAGACTGACACCGATTCTGTTGCCAATCCCTTGGCACCGTGAAGACTTAGTGACACCCGATTCTGTCGCCAGACCCTTGTCACCGTGACGTACCGTACCCGACATTACAGTTGTCGTCATTTTTGCCCTGTGTATTTAGAGTGCTTGGTTTTATTGTAGATCCATGTACTTCAAGAAGATATTAAAGCGAAAATACCATATATATCTAAGTGGAGTTCGAGTAGTCTGAGACGCTGAAGATCCTGGCAAACGCGTTTTTTTATGAGGAGGAATTTATTTTCGTTCAACAATTTTTCTTTCTTCTTCTGGTAGTTTCCTTTGTTTTCTGTGCCTTCATAGGTGACGGCCATGTCATGTCAAAAGAATCTGATTTCTCCCCTTTTCATCACTTTCACATCCTGAACTTTCTAAATATCTTTTTCTTTTTCTATTCGTTTTAATATTGACTCATGGTTGAAATTTAGAATAATGTTTTGGTACGAACATTCTCTTCTCTCGTATCTCTATTGTCTCCAGGTCTGCCTTATCATTTAAGAAGATTTTGATTTTTCATAAAAGCTGAAGTACACACACACACACACACACACACACACACACACACACACACACACACACACACACACACACACACACACACACACACACACACACACACACACACACACAAAGACTAAAAGTCAGCGTGAAAGAATTGGGAACATTTGTATAAAAATAATTGGAAAAACAATTGAATTAGTCCTTAATGGGTCAAGTACCTCTAAATTGCATATCCTTACGCACAATTCTGATGATAATTTCTAGAAAGATTGTTAGAAGTATGAGGCAAAAGATGAGTGAATGTTTCAATCATGTGTAACATTACGGAGATCAGTAATCAAACATCTATAGTGCGGACCCCAACTGAAAGGGTCTTGAAGCGACAAAGACCCCATCGAGACTGAAGCTCGGTCATCAGCTGGTAATAGCCGAGGACTGAGCATTTATCTATTTTACCTATGCACTTATCTATTTTATTCATTATCATCTATATTATCATAATGGTTATTTTATGGGTAATGGCAAAAGTAGACATATGCAGGATTTAGGCAACGGAAATGAGACCATTAAGAGCCATAGTTGGAAAGACGAAGAGAGATAAACTAAAAAACGAAGATACAAGGAAAAGCATTGGCGTCTGTTCCATACTATGCAAAATAGATGCTGCCCAGTTAAGATGGTTTGAACATTTAGAAAAAATGGATGAAGAAGGAATTGCAAGGGGATGCTGAGAGTGGATGCCGGACGGAAGAAGGCCAAGAGGAAGAACGAGAATGAGATGGAAAGAAAATGTTGAAGAAGCCCTCAGCAGACATGACTTGCCCAACATCGAAACTCTGAGGGAGGAAGGGGCCTTCCATGACAGAGCCAGATGGAGGAACATGCTGGGACCACTGACAGGCATAACGCCTACTACTGGGATCTGAAGTAAGAAGTAAGAATTATAATTTATATTTATATTTCTTTTATTTATCATTATTATATTTTTTCCCGCATCCGACCTAGTTATGGACCAAAAGGTCTCCTGTCGGTATGCTCATCCTTTGTGATTCTTTGTAATATTTTGTCTGAAGAGCCTGTCACAGGGCCTGAAGGCGCGAAGTCAAGGGACGCATCGATGAGAGGACCCAAAGAACTTGAGGCGTCGATGACCAAGAGTCCAAGAAGAACAACTTCGGGGCAAGTCACTGAGACTTCGGGAAGACTTCGGGAGGACTTCGGGAAGACTTCGGGAGGACTTCGATGGAGGCATGATGGATCCCGAGAAGAGGAAGATGGAGAGGAAGAAGAAAGAGAAGAAGAGGGGAAGAAAGATGAGGAAGAACGAACGGAAGCCCGTGAATGTAAAGATAAAGAAAAACAAGGAGAAAAAGAAGGAAAGTATGGAGCTGGTCACTAAGACTTCAGGAGGAGGAGGATGGAGAGGAAGAAGAAAGAGAAGAAGAGGGGAAGAAAGATGAGGAAGAAGGAAAGAAAGAAGACCATGAACATGAAGATAAAGAAAAACAAGAAAGAAAAAAAGAAGGAAAGTATGGAGCTGAAAAAAGAAAAGAAAGAAGAACAAGAAGAAGAGAAAGAAGAAGAAAAAAGCAGGAGGGAGATATGAAGAAAAAAGAAGAAAAAGAGGAAGGAAAAGGAGTAGGAAAAGAAGAAGAAAAAGAAGAGGAGGAAGAAAATAAAAGAGGAGGAAGCAGAAACAAAAGAAGAAAAAGAGGAATAAGAAGACGAAAAAAAAGTGGAAAACGAGAAAGGAAACGCTTTTCCTGTGATTTAGGATCTGTGTAATTCATCTCTCTGCCGTCAGGTGATCTTTTTGATTGAGAAAATCCTCTCCATCTCTCCCTCTCTCCCTCTCTCCCACTCCTCTCTCTCTCTCTCTCTCTCTCTCTCTCTCTCTCTCTCTCTCTCTCTCTCTCTCTCTCTCTCTCTCTCTCTCTCTCTCTCTCTCTCTCTCTCTCTCTCTCTCTCTCTCTCTCTCTCTCTCTCTCTCTCTCTCTTTCTTTCTTTGTCTATCTTACACACACATGCACACTCCACACACACACACACACACACACACACACACACACACACACACACACACACACACACACACACACACACACACACACACACACACACACACACACATACACACACACACACACACACACACACACACACACACACACACACACACACACACGCACACACACACACACATATATACAAACACACACACACACACACACACACACACACACACACACACACACACACACACACACACACACACACACACACACACACACACACATGCACATACATACAGTACGTACATCGTAGTCGTATCTACACATGTATAGGTTCAGATAGACTCGCAGCAGCAGGAGAACCTGTGTTCGTCTAATCTCAAGTACGAGCTTTTCACATCGTAGTACCTCGAACTGCTACACACTCGTCCACCATCAAATGTGCGGCCTGGCACGCTTCGAAGATTAGTGCCAGATACGCTGGACTAAGCGGCACTCGCGTCAACTCCCGTCTACATCGGTTGGCACTTTTCGCCCTGGCACTGTCTGCCAACAGGGGATTTGATTCTTCTTCGTGGGTAGCCTTCTTACAAAGGAAAGTATTTTGGGAAAAACTGGAGGAATGCCTTTTGTATCAAGTCATCAAAGCTGGGCGCGTTACCTGCCACCGGACAGGTAGTGCGTTAGTAACGCAGCAACGCAAGTGCCCAGCTCTGTTTATTCTATGTTTAAGAATAGGGAATATCAATGTTGGAGTTCAGGTGTTATTCTATTGAAAATATTCGTAAGAAGTAAATACTTCTCCATTTTTTTTTTTTTTATGAAAATCAATCGAGAGGAAATTTAAATCGGTAACGCACTACCTGTTCGGCAGTAACGCGCCCAGGTCTGCAAATAATCCTAATTCTCGCCAGAATACATTATTCATCTTGGTAGGATCACGTGACGACAGAAATTTAATTCAAACTAACGCTAGACAATTTCTATTTAGCTGAAGGTGAAAAGTTTGGGTAAGCGGTTGTGAAAACTCAATTAACTTGTTTTTTTCCGTATTATATTCTTAATGTTTTATTGTAGTTAGGACCAGATGCTGGGATGACCCGTCATCCAGGAGGTGCCAAGATAAGAGGGAAGGAAGAGGGTGGAGGGGAGTGGAGTATGATAGGGATGGAATGGGTGGGAGTGGTTTTTATGCCTTTGTTTTTTGGCTACCCCCTTATAAGGGGGAAAAAGAGCATTTGGTATATGTATGTGGGACCAGACGACCTTGTTTTATTGACTGGGAACAATGAGTACAATTAGCTATTTTCTTTCGTTGTTACATTTTAGATAATCGAAGTTAGTATTGAAAATCTTTCTCCGTGCCTTTTATAAACTCAGATTTTGTATTATTTTATGAAAAAAAAAGGAAAATGCTATAAATCAATAAAGATTTCTTCCTCAGTACCCATCTTTGAACAACGTTTTTCATATCATATCCATGATATTATGTCACAGCCGTTGCATTATTGTTTTCATCGCGACGCATTTGAAGTTAAAATTTTCTTTTGTCTTTGTCCTCTTATGAACCAAATAGTGATGTAACAATAAAAATAAATCTACTCTAAATAGAAAGAAAATATTGTGTAATTGCCCACAAGGGTCGTTCAACCTGGATTTAATCACCACAATTAGGAACCAGACGTACTGACCGGATTAAGCACAGATCTTCATCTGGCAACACTTCCTCACGTTTACAGAAACTAATCGCTGATTGAGTTTGAATTGTTTATTTATTTGTTTATTTGTTAGTTTGTATATGCATTTACTCATCTATCTATTTACGTAAATATGGATTAATGTACTTATTTTGTCTTTATATGTTTATGTATGTGTTTATTTGTGTAGTTATCATTGATTTATGTGATTATTATTTATTTATCTATACATTTCCTTATCTGTGTTTTATAGTCAACTATTTTTTATTTATTTATTTATTAACTTTTGTTTATATATGCATTTACTTATTTAGCTATTTACGTAAATATGAATTGATTTGCTTATTATTTCTTTATTTATGTGTTTATCTATTTACTTGTGTAATTATCATTGGTTGATGTATTTGTTAATCATTTATCTATATATTTGCTTATCTATGTGTTTTGTAGTCAACTACTTTTTTATTTATTTGTTTTATGGCATCTTATCTATTCGTTTATCTATCTATTCATCTATTGATTTATTAAAAAAAAAAAAAAAAAAAAAAAAATATATATATATATATATATATATATATATATATATATATATATATATATATATATATAATAATAATAATAATAATAATAATAATAATAATACTAATAATGATGATGATGGTGATGATGATGATGATAATTATT
>NC_134781.1:82982661-82985161 GCF_046742065.1 Oratosquilla oratoria
TGGCGTCAGACGATTTTATTCATCTGAGGCTGCCTAACTCAGTCTGTAACCTAACGATGGAAACTGGTCGGCTCGGAACTTACAAAGAAGAAGTTTCAGAACACGGAGCAAGTCTACAGGATAATAGTTGGATGGCCAGAAGGCTTCGCGGTGGTGGTGGTGGAGGTGGAAGTTGAGGTGGTGGAGGGGTTTGTGGAGGTGGAGGGGTTTGTGGAGGTGGAGGGGTTTGTGGAGGTGGAGGGGTTTGTGGAGGTGGAGGGGTTTGTGGAGGTGGTGGGGTTTGTGGAGGTGGAGGGGTTTGTGGAGGTGGAGGGGTTTGTGGAGGTGGAGGGGTTTGTGGAGGTGGAAGTTGAGGTGGTGGAGGGGTTTGTGGAGGTGGAGGAGTATGTGGAGGTGGAGGGGTTTGTGGAGGTGGAGGGGTTTGTGGAGGTGGAGGGGTTTGTGGAGGTGGAGGGGTTTGTGGAGGTGGAGGGGTTTGTGGAGGTGGAGGGGTTTGTGGAGGTGGAGGGGTTTGTGGAGGTGGAGGGGTTTGTGGAGGTGGAGGGGTTTGTGGAGGTGGAGAGGTTTGTGGAGGTGGTGGGGTTTGTGGTGGTGGTGGGGTTTGTGGTGGTGGTGGGGTTTGTGGTGGTGGTGGGGTTTGTGGTGGTGGAGGGGTTTGTGGTGGTGGAGGGGTTTGTGGAGGTGGAGGGGTTTGTGGAGGTGGAGGGGTTTGTGGAGGTGGAGGGGTTTGTGGAGGTGGAGGGGTTTGTGGAGGGGTTTGTGGAGGTGGAGGAGTTTGTGGAGGTGGAGGGGTTTGTGGAGGTGGAGGGGTTTGTGGAGGTGGAGGGGTTTGTGGAGGTGGAGGGGTTTGTGGAGGTGGAGGGGTTTGTGGAGGTGGAGGGGTTTGTGGAGGTGGAGGGGTTTGTGGAGGTGGAGGGGTTTGTGGAGGTGGAGGGGTTTGTGGAGGTGGAGGGGTTTGTGGAGGGGTTTGTGGAGGTGGAGGAGTTTGGGGAGGTGGTTGTGGAGGTGGAGGGGTTTGTGGAGGTGGAGGGGTTTGTGGAGGTGGAGGGGTTTGTGGAGGTGGAGGGGTTTGTGGAGGTGGAGGGGTTTGTGGAGGTGGAGGGGTTTGTGGAGGTGGAGGGGTTTGTGGAGGTGGAGGGGTTTGTGGAGGTGGAGGGGTTTGTGGAGGTGGAGGGGTTTGTGGAGGTGGAGGGGTTTGTGGAGGTGGAGGGGTTTGTGGAGGTGGAGGGGTTTGTGGAGGTGGAGGGGTTTGTGGGTGAGAGGTACCAGGTCCCCACCGCCTAAATCAGCACATATACAAAACCTAGATTTTGAGCGGACGGTAGTTGACAGTAGGATAAATGAACTTTGTATTAGGCATTATTAAAAAATAAGTAGATAAATAAAAGGGTTGTCGACCACAGTCATTGGTGGGAGGGAGAGGGGCTAATGAACTGTGTCTGTGGGAGACAGATCCTGCTGCTTCCACCACACAGTTCCACGAGGATGGAGGTCGTATAAAAAGTAGTAATAAAAAAAAAGTAGTAATAAAAAGTACTAATAAAAAGTAGCAATAAAAAAGTAGTAGTAGTAGTAGTAGTAGTAGTAGTAGTAGTAGTAGTAGTAGTAGTAGTAGTAGTAGTAGTAGTAGTAGTAGTAGTAGTAGTTGCTGCTTCCACCACACAGTTCCACGAGGATGGAGGTCTTTAAAAAAAAAAAAATAGTAGTAGTAGTAGTAGTAGTAGTAGTAGTAGTAGTAGTAGTAGTAGTAGTAGTAGTAGTAGTAGTAGTAGTAGTAGTAGTAGTAGTAGTAGTAGTAGTAGTAGTAGTTGTGGTATTGGATGTTGATGGTTATCAAAATGTTGGCACTAGACAAGTCAGTGTTGGCAGTAGTCAAATCAGTTTAGATAGTAGTAGTAGTAGTAGTGGTCAGGTGAACTGACGACACCAGTAGTAGTACTGCCGATAACGGCAGCGTTGTTGGCAGAAGTCGAGTCAGTGTTGTCAGTAAGTGTGGGAGTGTTGGCAGGGCGCGTAGGCTGTGTCTTCCTCTTTAAAGAGAATGCCACAATCAAATATTGCTGAAGGTGGGCAATAAAGCGCGATTTCCGTCGACCTGAATATCGACAACTTTCACCCTGGGAAGTGTAAAGAAATCATACAAATGTCGTTACTCCCAAATAATTCACCCTTTCCCCCCCCCCAAGAAAAATAATAAATGGAAATAAAGAGATAAATGAAGATTTATGAATAAGTAGACAAATAAATAGAGGAATAGAATTGAAAAAATAGATAAATGAATACAAACAAACAAAAAATGTTGGTCTTTGTTTCTTTATGTTTATTATTGTGTGTGTGTGTGTGTGTGTGTGTGTGTGTGTGTGTGTGTGTGTGTGTGTGTGTGTGTGTGTGTGTGTGTGTGTGTCGGGAGAAAAAAAAGAAAAATAAATAAATAAAGGAATAAGAAAACAAAATGAATGTTGGTCAAAAGAGTACCAAAATATTTGAAAGTGCTTCTGGT
>NC_134781.1:82992661-82995161 GCF_046742065.1 Oratosquilla oratoria
TGTATACATAAAGGTTGAGATAAAAAAAGAGAAAATATTGTATGCATAAAGGTTGAGATAAAAAAGAGAGAAAATATTGTATATATCATATAAGTGTTGAGTCAAAAAAGAGAGAAAATATTGTATACATAAAGGTTGAGATAAAAAAAGAGAAAATATTGTATATATCATATAAGCGTTGAGATAAAAAAGAGAGAAAATATTGTATACATAAAGGCTGAGATAAAAAAAAAAGGGAGAAAATATTATATACTGTATATATATAAGTGCTGACATGAAAAAAAGAGAAAACATTGTATATATCATATAAGTGTTGAGATAAAAAAAAGAGAGAAAATATCGCATAAGTGTTGAGATAAAAAAAAAGAGAGAATATTTTATATATAAGTTTGGTCAAGGAATATATTTTTATTTTTGTTGAGGGAAACGCGGACCTCCTCCATCGCCAGTTCATAACTCTTTCTTGCTTGCTTTGGTCGCAGACATAAATATCAAGAAGAATTTTACCCGAAAATATACCAGAAATGGTTGACAAACTCATTTCCCTATGAAGGTATGTATGAAATTATATTTGCTTTTGTGTGTGTTTATATATGTATGTATATATGTATGTGTGTATGTATGTATGTATGTATGTGTGTGTGTGTGTGTGTGTGTGTGTGTGTGTGTGTGTGTGTGTGTGTATGTGTGTGTGTGTGTGTGTGTGTGTGTATGTGCGTGTGTGCGTTTATGTGTGTGTGTGTAGGGTTTTATATGTATAACATACATATAGACACTGTAAATGATTATCCGAGATGGAAATCGAACTAATGTCCGAATATCTTGTAGACCACGACGCAGATCTGTGGATGATGACCATGATTGAATGAATAAAGGTGACAAATATATATACATATATATATATTTATGTATATATATATATATATATATATATATATATATATGTATATACATATATATATACATATATATATACATATATATATGTATATACATATATATATACATATATATATATATACATATATATATATATATATATATATATATATATGTATATACAAGAAGATATTAAAATAAACTATACCTCCCTACAGAATTTTATGTCGGCCAATCCCGTATTACTTAAGTGAAAGATCTAAATAATCTCATTTTAATATATACTAATTTCGAAAATTCTTTTACGAATGTAATCATCATCACTTAAGCGAAGCATTGGGTAATGCCGTATAGCAAAACTGACCTAATGTCCTTGTAGTATAAGAGCGAGAATTCCGTGCCTCTTTGGCCCTGTGTGGTGTTATGTAGGCGGGATGATAGATGTGTTGAATATTAGGTCACATAAGGTCAAATAGGGACATGACCTTTGACCTTTGGAGGTCCTAGTGACGTTAGCACGTTCGGGAATAGTTTTTAGGTGGTTCTAAGTTCTATATATATAGTTTTGTAATGGGGCTATTGAGTACATTATTTTAGTTAGCGGTAAGGTATTTATGAGCCCTGCATTTTGTTACATTGTTATTATATATTTTTGGATTGATTTTACAGTGAAGTCATGATGAGTTTATTTATTTTCTTTTTTATTATCAAATTGAGGTTTCATATCCAGAACACGAGTGAAAAAAAGGGGGGGGATCTGAAAAATGGCTCCAGCCTCCCTTCCCCCCAGGAACTTTTAGCTGCTATCTCGCCCCCCCCCCCCCGAAACAAATATCTAAGTTGAGAACAGTAAAATACCATTTGTTTACTTTGACAGTCTCTTATTTCTACAGCCACGAGAACAGTATAAGGTAATTTACATGGCATAGGCATCAACCCAAGTTATAAAGAAAGATTCCGGTTTTGCTAGGAGGACTCTAGTTATGGACAAGAGTATTACCTTTACCTTATGTACTTGGATAGCCAGGTCAGATACCAGTCACAGGTAACCGTTGGAAGTCGAACTAGGGTCGATACGGTTACAAACCCAAATTACTCTTATAAGTTGTAAATCAACAAAAACCCTCACAATCTTCCCATCTTTTGCCCACTCTCCTCCTTGTTCGACAGGCATACCACTTGATTTTAAAACCCATTTTGATCCCATCCATCCATTTCAGCCTCGTTCTAGCTCTTATAAGTTGTAAATTAACAAAAAAAAATTGTACAATCTTCCCATCTTTTACCTTCTCTCCTCCTTGTTCGACAGGCATTCTAATGTTTAAAACCCACTTTGATCCCATCCATCTACTGTATTTCAGCCTCGTTCTAGCTCTTATAAATTGTAAATCAACAAAAACCTTCACAATCTTCCCATCTTTTACCCTCTCTCCTCCTTGTTCGACAGGCATTCCACTTGAGTTTAAAACCCATTTTGATCCCATCCATCCATTCCAGCCTCGTTCTAGCCCTTATAAGTTGTAAATCAACAAAAACCTTCACAATCTTCCCATCTTTTATCCTCTCTCCTCATTGTTCGACAGGCATTCCACTTGAGTTTAAAACCCATTTTGATCCCATC
>NC_134781.1:83000161-83005161 GCF_046742065.1 Oratosquilla oratoria
GGATGGCAGTAGTTCGAATCCCGCTAAGAAAATCACTAGTAAGGAAATAAATTCTTAAATCCCTGAAATCCGAAAAAGGCAATCATGCCAAGCCACCACGCAGAAAGGGTAACGACATAAAGGATGGAATATATTAAAAAGTATATGACCTAAAGCCACTTTTCTTGTTATATAATAGAGAGAGAGAGAGAGAGAGAGAGAGAGAGAGAGAGAGAGAGAGAGAGAGAGAGAGAGAGAGAGAGAGAGAGAGAGAGAGAGAGAGAGAGAGAGAGAGAGAGAGAGAGAGAGAGAGAGAGAGAGAGAGAGAGAGAGAGAGAAGAGAGGAGTGTGTGTGTGTGTATGTGTGTGTGTGTATGTGTTTGTGTATGTATATGTGTGTGTGTGTGTGTTTGTGTACGTGTGTGTGTGTGTGTTTGTGTACGTGTGTGTGTATGTGGGTGTATGTGTGAGTATGTGTATGTGTGTGTGTGTGTGTGTGTGTGGTGTGTGTGTGTGTGTGTGTGTGTGTGTGTGTGAGAGAGAGAGAGAGAGAGAGAAAGAGAGAGAGAGAGAGAGAGAGAGAGAGAGAGAGAGAGAGAGAGAAAGAGAGAGAGAGAGAGAGAGAAAGAGAGAGAGTGAGAGAGAGAGAGAGAGTATTGTGACTAGAGCTTGATTCATTCTGCAACATCTAATCTCTTCTCCTCTCCTCATCTCTTCTCTCCTCTCCTCTCCTCTCCCTTCTTCTCCGCTACCCTCCCCTTCTCTCCTCTCCCCTCCCCTCCTGTCCTCTCCCCACCCCTCCTCTTCCCTCCCCTCCTCTCCTCTTCGATCCCCTCCTCTCCTCTTCGATCCCCTCCTCTCCTCTCCCCTCCCCTCCCTCTCCTCTCCCCTCCCCTCCCCTCCTCTCCTCTCCTCTCCTCTCCCATCCTCTCCTCTCCCCTCCCCTGCTCTCCTCTCCCCTCCTCTCCCCTCACCTCCCCTCCTCTCCTCTCCCCTCCCCTCCCGTCCTCTCCTATTCCATCCTCTCCTCTCCCCTCCTCTTCTTTCCTCTTCCCTCTTCTCCTCTCCTCACCTCTCCCCTCCTCCCTTCCCCTCCTCTCCTTTCCTCTCCTCTCCTCTCCTCTTCCATCCTCTCCTCTCCCCTCCTCTCCTTTCCTCTCCCGTCCTCTCCTCTCCCCTCCCCACCTCTCCTCCCCCTCACCTCCTCTCATTTCCTCTCCTCTCCTCACCCCTCCTCTCCTCTCCTCTTTCCCTTTGCAACGTGAATGCAGAATTCAATTATGTCTTTGTGTCGTTTCCTCTCTTCTTGCGCTCTCTTTCTTGATGAATTAAGCCTCTCTTTCTGCCTAGCAGAACTCAGTCACTAGCAAGGAGGGCACTGTGGCGCCTACTAGAATATGCTTTTTCTAGAAATACCACGAACCCAAATTGCTGAAAAAAAAAGATAGAATAGATTAAAATTCATTAATACAAAAAAGAAAATTAAGCCATCAAAAGGCTTCTTTCAAACCATATTGAGACATATAACATGTCTATTAGAACTTTGGTTCATTACATAACTAATCAAATATTGAGAAAAAAAGAAAAATTGAAGATACAATTACAACAGTTCATAATTTTGTCTCAATCTTCCAGTTTTCTAAACAAAAGCTATGGTTGCTGGAGCTTTCTCCTGAACTATATATTATTACTTAGCGCCAACCATAATAAAGCTACCAAATGGACCTCAGCCGTGAACATATGAATAAAATCACCCGTCGGCAGCAAGAATAATGACACAGGAGGGCGAACGCAGTTGAAGGATCGATGTCTTCAAGGTTCGAACGTTGGTCCTTTGTCCAGGAATCGGAGTCATGAGAAAGTAAAAGAGTTTTGACTGTGTGCAGTTATACTCACGCCTTTCCTGACTATATCAGTTAGTTGGATACTTAGTTACCCCGTCAGTTAGTTGGTTAATCAATCAGTTTGCTAGTTTGCTAGTTTGCTAGTTTGTTAGTTTGTTAGTTTACTGGTTTCTTAGTTTCTTAGTTTCTTAGTTTCTTAGTTTCTTAGTTTCTTAGTTTCTTAGTTTCTTAGTTTCTTAGTTTCCTAGTTTCTTAGTTTCTTAGTTTGCTAAATTGTTAGTTTGTTAGCCTGCTAGTTCGCTAGTTTATTATTTTGATATTTTGCTAGTTCGTCAGTTTGTTAGCTTGCTATTTTGTTAGTTTGTTAGTTCGCTAGTTTGTTACCTTGATAGTTTGTTAGTTTGTTAATTTATTAGTTTGTTAGTTTATTACCTTGCTAGTTTGTTAGTTTGTTGGCCAGTTCGTCAGTAAAGTAATTAATTGGGTATTTAGATATTTAGTCAATTTAGTTAGTTAATTATTCAGTTAGTTAGTTAATTAGTTAGTTAAATAGTTAGTTAATGAGTAAGTTAGTTTGCTTGTTAGTTAACTGTCTACCACGTTCCTTATTTATTTGTTGGCTTGTTAGCTAATCAATTAGTTAGATAATTAGTTAATGAGTAAGTTAGTTTGCTTGTTAGTTAATTGTCTACCACGTTCCTTATTTATTAGTTGACTTGTTAGCTAATCAATTACCTAACTAGTTAGTAAATTAGTCAATTAGTTGCAGCCCGTCAAACTGTACAGAATTGTATAGCGTCTCATAATTGTGATTCTACTCGATAATGTGTGCATGAAAGACACAAAATACACCATCGCCCAGTGGTTAGACCGCGGGTTCTGCAGTGGATACCCAGTGGTGGTGTTTATTGCTTTATTCTGGCTAATACTAGAATATTATCTTATTCGTATTTTGGTGTTTAGTTGAGACAAGATGGCGGTCAGACTCCATTTTGTTTCTGTCGTACGCGGCTGAATTTAAGGAAAATTATTTTATTTTAATCGGATGAAGATCTTAATGTTAAGTCAATTACTCGAAGAATGTATTAGTTTTGTTTAGAGGAAGCTAGTATATATGAAGTATTGAGTCTTCACTAAAAGCAAAAAAATCTAGATTAAGATTGCATTTGGCATAGGATATGTTTAAATAGATTTATTTCAAATCCTTCTAGCAACGAAAATACAATGATTAGTCATAAACACTCTTTGTGAAAGACATCTAGGTGATCTTTAAAAAATCAAAAGACGCAAAAGAAAAAAAGAAAAAAGAATACAAAGAATGGTGGCCCTAGGGGTTACCATAGCAACGCGCGAACGTGTCTCCATCCCCACCCACCCCACCCTAACCCTTCCCCGTGAGCTTGTTGAACATTACTTGAACAAACAGGTGAACTAGTGAGACTATACTTGCCTCACGGTCGACTGTGAGAACAAAAATTCTCACTCGCTGTGTTCGTTTTCTTTTCGTATTCTCCCTTACATATATGTATTCATTTATATGTATACCTACATACATACATACATACATACATACATACATACATACACACACACACACACACACACACACACACACACACACACACACACACACACACACACACACACACACACACACACACACACATATATATATATATAGCAACCACGTAGTAAGCGCTGAAACTATCAGTTGTTTTAAAAAACGATTAGACAACTTTATGGATGGGGACGACAGGTGGTGATGGATACGGAGTTATGGTCTTTTGCAGTCTCCTTTATTTCTTATGTTCTTATGTTCTTATATATATATACCAATAAAAAAATGGTAACCTGTGTTCAGTTACGCTGGAGTGGCCACTGGGAAAGAGAAACTAAACGAAGCAAATTGCTTTCATTTATTACATCTACAGCGCAAAGTAAATACAATTCACGAAAGCGCTTTGCGTTGTTTAGTTTTTCTTTCTCAGTATATATATATATATATATATATATATATATATATATATATATATATATATATATATATATATATATATATATGTGTGTGTGTGTGTGTGTGTGTGTGTGTGTGTGTGTGTGTGTGTGTGTGTGTGTGTGTGTGTTTACCCTTTAATCTATTTACGAGCCACTGGCTGCGTCAGTCCCTGGATCACAGGTGGTTTGGCTTTCGGCCTTTGGCGACCACCGGCCGTAAGCACCTTTGGCAGGAATCCACAAGATCTACACAACTCCAACAGATCTACAGAACTTCACCGGATCAACAGGACTCCACCGGATCTACAGGACTCCACCGGATCTACAGGACTCCACCGGATCTACAGGACTCTACCGAATTTACAGGATTCCACCGAATCTACAGGACTCCACCGGATCTACAGGACTCCACAGCATCTACAGTACTCCTCCGGATCTAGAGACTCCACCAGATCAGCAGGACTACAGCATCTACAGGGGTCCACCGGATCTACAGGACTCCACCGAATCTAAGGATTCCACCGGATTTACAGGACTCTACCGGATCTACAGGATTCCACCGAATCTACAAGACTCCACTGGATCTACAGGACTCCACAGTATCTACAGTACTCCTCCGGATCTAGAGGACTCTACCGATCAACAGGACTCTACAGCATCTCCAGGGTCCCACCGGATCTACACGACTCCACCGGATCTAAGGATTCCACTGGATCTACAGAGTCGACCGGATCTACAGGACTACAGTTTCTATAGGACTCTTCCGTTTTTATAGGACTTCATCGGACTTATAGGACTCCACCCGATCTACAGGACTATTAACGGTTGTACAGGACGCCTCCGAATCTACAGGATTCTACCGGACTTACAGGACTCCACTGGATCTACAGGGCTCTACAGTATCTACAAGAATCCGTCGTTCTATTGACAAAATGTCACGATTTGCTTATTTTTAGAAAGTAAGAGCTTTTTGAAATGTTATATATATACTAAGATTTATCTATGTATTTTTATCTCTTGTGAATAACTTCTCTCCATTTTTTTCTTGAACACGCCATCGTGTAGGGGAAAGAACAATAACAGAAGAACTTTTCCGACACGAAGAACGTATCTGGTCTTGAGAACGACGATGACAACGACAATTGAGTCCGGGAGGCAATTAGGCGACCCACTCAACCGTTT
>NC_134781.1:83010161-83015161 GCF_046742065.1 Oratosquilla oratoria
GTTGTTGTTGTTGTTGTTGTTGTTGTTGTTGTTGTTGTTGTTGTTGTTGTTGTTGAATTGGATAGCCTCTGATGTTCTGACGATCTGTGTATCTAATCACTCAAAATTGTGGAAGATTTTTTTTTTTTTCTCATTGTTCAAAGTGGAACAGAAATTTCACAAACCACACTCGGTGATGTCACTCATCTTATGAACAAATAAACTCAGATTATCAGAACAATTGCTATTCCCACTCAGCTGAAGAAGAGGCAAGATACCTCGAGGTGTGTAGATACTGGTACCAAAATATTGGAAACTTCTGTTTTGCTTAGAATGAGAAAGAGAAGTCTTCCACAATTTTGAGCGATCTACACAGATCGTCAGTGGCTATACAATTAAACAAAAATGGTATTAGAGATTATTTCAATAATAATTATAATAATAATGATAATAATGATAATAATGATAATGATGATGATGATGATGATGATGATGATGATGATGATGATGATGATGATGATGATGATAATGATGATAATGATGATAATGATGATAATGATGATAATGATGATAATGATGATAATGATGATAATAGTAATAATAGTAATAATAGTAATAATAATAATAATAAAGTAGTAATAATAAAGTGATAATGATAAAATAATAAAATAATAAAATAAAAATAATATAAAAATAATGATAATGATAATGATAACAATAATAATAATGATAACAACAATAACAATAACAATAATACCAATGATAATTGTATTAGATTATTTAATTAATAATAATAATAATAATGATATTATTATTATCAATATTATCATTATTATCTTTACTATTACTTTTTTCATTATCAATAGTAGTATCATTACTATTATCATTATCATCATTACCCTTATTATCATTATCATCATTATAATTATCTTAATCACCATTATCATATTCCTCATCATTACTGATATAGGTGAAGTATAAAATAAATGAAGAGTAAAGAAGCATGTGGTTAATTAATATCCTAAGGGATACGCCGAGCAATCTGTGACTATAAATCTCAGCCTTATGTACTAATAACCTTGCTGCAAAGAAGAAAAATGAAAGTCGAGGAATTATGGCCTCGAGATGAGACCAGGCATCTTGTTAAACTAACAAAGTTCTTCATGTTCTGTGATTAACATGATGTTCTACATATTAAGTAGATACAGTGTTGGTCTACATGTTATGTGAAGAATATGTTCTACATGATCCAGGAATAAGTTCATGTTCTGTGAATAACATGGTGATCTACATATTATGTGGATACAGTGATGGTCTACATGTTATGTGAAGAACATATTCTACATGATCCGTGAATAATGTGTTCTTCATGTTCTGTGATTAACATGATGTTCTACGTATTATGTAGATACAGTGATGGTCTACATGTTATGTTAAGAACAGATTCTATATGATCCGTGAATAATGTCTTCTTCATGTTCTGTGAATAACATGGTGATCTACATATGTGTATACCGTGATGGTCAACATGTTATGTGAAGAACATGTTCTACATGATCCGTGAATATGTTCTTCATGTTCTGTGAATAACATGGTGATCTACATATCATGTACATACAGTGATGGTCTACATGTTATGTTAAGAACACGTTCTACATGATTCGTGAATAATGTGTTCTTCATGTTCTGTGAATAACATGGTGATCTACATATCATGTACATACAGTGATGGTCTACATGTTATGTTAAGAACACGTTCTACATGATTCGTGAATAATGTGTTCTTCATGTTCTGTGAATAACATGATGTTCTCCATATCATGTGGATACCGTGATGGTCTACATGTTTTGCGAATATCATGTTCTACATGATCTGTGAATGATATGATGTTCTTCATGTTCTGTGAATAATATGATTTTCTACATATGTGGATACCGTGATGATCTACATGTTATGTGAATAACATGTTCTACATGATCTGTGAATGATATGATGTTCTTCATGATCTGTGAATAACATGATCTACATATAATGTGGATACAGTGATTGTCTATATGTTATGTGAAGAACATGTTCTACATGATCTGTGAATATGTTTTTCATGTTCTGTGGATAACGTGATGTTCTACATTTGCTGTGAATAACTTAATGTTACACATACAGTATTCTGTGGAGACTGTGAAAGTCTACATGTTAAGTGGATAACATGATGTTCTACATGTTCTGTCGATAACATGATGTTCTATATGTGCTGTGAATAATTTTATGTTCTACATGTTCTGTGGATACTGTGAAAGTCTACATGTTATGTGAATAACATGATCTAGGTTTTTTGTGAATAACATGATGTTCTACATGTTCTCTGAATAACTTAATGTTCTACATGTTTTGTGCATAGCATGACGTTCCACATGTTCTTTGTATAGCATGACGTTCTACATGTTCTGTGAATAACATGAATATCATAATGTTTTGTAAAAACATGATTTTCTATGTGATCTGGGAATAACATAATGTTCTACATGTTCTGTGAATAACATGGTGTTTTGTATATTGTGTGAATAGCATAATATTCTGCATATTGTGAATTACATGAAGTTCTGCATGATCTGTAAATACCACAATTTTCTACACATTATGTAACATGATGTTCACATGTTCAGTGAATAACAAGATGTTCTACATGTTCTGTGAATGACATGATGTTCTATATATTCTGCGAATGACATGATGTTCTACATATTCTGTGAATAGCATGATGTTCGATATGTTCTGTGAATAACATGATGTTCTACATGTTCTGTGAATAACATGATGTTCTACATGTTCTGTGAGTAACATGATGTTCTACATGTTCTGTGAATAATATAATTCTACATATATTAAGTGAATAGCATGATGTTCTACATGTTCTATGAATAACATGATGTTCTACATGTTCTGTGAATAATATAGTTCTCTATATATTATGTGAATAACAAGATGTTCTATATGTTTTGTGAATAACATGATGTTCTACATGTTCTCTGAATAATATGATTCTCTATATAATAGGTGAATAGCATGATATTCTACACGTTCTGTGAATAACATGATATTCTACATGTTCTGTGAATAACATGATGTTCTACATGTTCTGTGAATAATATAGTTCTCTGTATATTATGTGAATAACATAATGTTCTATATGTTCTGTGAATAACATGTTCTACATGTTCTGTGAATAATATAATTCTCTATATATTATGTGAATAGCATGATGTTCTACATGTTCTGTGAATAACATGATGTTCTACATGTTCTGTGAATAATATAGTTCTCTATATATTAGGTGAATACCATGATGTTCTACATGTTCTGTGAATAACATGATATTCTACATGTTCTATCAACAATATAATCTCTATATATTATGTGAATAACATGATGTTCTATATGTTCTGTGAATAACATGATGTTCTACATGTTCTGTGAATAATACAATTCTCTATATATTATATGAATAACATGATATTCTACATGTTCTGTGAATAATATAGTTCTCTATATATTATGTGAATAACGTGATGTTTTACGTGTTCTGTGAATAACATAATGTTTTACATGTTCTGTGAATAATATAATTCTCTATATACTATATGAATAACATGATATTCTACATGTTTTGTGAATAATATAATTCTCTATATATTATGTGAATAACATGATGTTTTACGTGTTCTGTGAATAACATAATGTTTTACATGTTCTGTGAAAAATATAATTCTCTATATACTATATGAATAACATGATGTTCTACATGTTTTGTGAATAATATAATTATCTATATATTATGTGAATAACATCAGATTTATATGGTCTGAATAACTTGAAAGCAGTTCTGTTTGTATCAAAACAAGAACAGAACAGAACAGAACTGAACAGAACAGTTCTATTTATCAGAACAAAACCAATAAGATTATTTACATCCATGAGATGAAATTTTCTACATTGTACTGATGACAAATCTCAGTGCAATCTGAATAGTTCAAAATATATCATAAAATATCTTAAGATAAACAATTTAGATAAAGCAATATTATATGGATCAATTGATTAAGAGAGAATTTCTGTGTGGTGTGGATGATATGATGTACTCATGACATAAAGTATTGCAAATTACGATATAAATAGCAAAAATGTAAGTTTAAATGATCTAACGTTGTATTTGATAATAACACTAAAATTGATCTCTATATATGTTGTGGTCAACCATAGCACCATTTTTACCTTTCAGAATTTCATCATTACTATTCTTTTTTCTCTTCATTTGTTTTTTTTCCGCTCCTGTTTTTCTTTCTTTCATTCTTTTTTTTCATTTTTTTTTTTCTTTCTTTCTTTTTTCTTTCTTTTATTTATTTCTTTGTCTTTTTCTTTCATTTTCTTTCATCGTTTTTCTTCCGTTGTTTCGTTCATTCTCTCCGTATTATTCCATTATTTTCTTTTTTTCTTTCTTTCATTCATTTTCTTTTTTCTTTCTTTCTTCCTTTCTTCTTTTTTTTTCTTTCATTTTCTTTCATTCTTTAATCGTTTTTCCTTCCGTTGTTTCGTTCATTCTCTCCGTATTATTCCATTATTTTCTTCTTTTTCTTTCCTTTCATTTTTTTTTAATTTCTTCGTTTCGTCCTTGTTTCCATTTAGTATACTTCGTTTCCTTTCAACCTTTCTTTCGTTTTCTATTGCCAGCTATAATGACTATGCGATGTTCCTGCCTGCAATTTAGAACATAGATATCTACTTTTTGGAGGCTACCTCTAGGTTATTCCATACGGTCTAGGGCCTTCATTTTCTAGATAAAAGCTATTTAGAAAGGACAGAAAAGGTGAAAACTTTTGTGCTCGGTGTCGGAGACATGCAGATTTTATAAAAAGTTGCGGAAAATTACGTCAATGTGTATGTGTGAATGCATATAGTGTGTGTGTGTGTGTGTGTGTGTGTGTGTGTGTGTGTGTGTGTGTGTGTGTGTGTGTGTGTGTGTGTG
>NC_134781.1:83027661-83032661 GCF_046742065.1 Oratosquilla oratoria
AGGAAGAGGAGGAAGAGGAGGAGGAGGAGGAAGAGGAGGAGGGAGAGGAGGAAGAGGAGAGGAGGAGGTAGAGGAGGAGGAGAAGGGAGAAGAGGAGGAGGAGGAGGAGAGAGAGGAGGAGAAGAAAGAAGAGTGGGGGAGGAGAAAGAGGAGTAGGAAGAGGAAGAGTAAGAAGAGTAGTAGCAGGAGGGAGAGGAGGAGGAGGAGGAGGAGGAGGAGGAGGAGGAGGAGGAGGAGGAGGAGGAGGAGGAGGAGGAGGAAGAGTAGTAGCTGGAGGGAGAGGAGGAGGAGGAGGAGGAGGAGGAGGAGGAGGAGGAGAGGAGGAAGACACGTAGCTTGAGGTGATTTAATCTATTTGCTTTGTGTTACACATACATATTCTACTCCGACTACCGCACATGTATCAGGTGAGTATCTTCTGGAGTAAAAAGGTTCAGTATTTGGCTTCGGGATTTTTTCCTCAGATGAATAAAATCGCCTGTCGTCAAAGGGGTAGAGGCTATCTCGATGAATCTATTCTTATTTGAATTAAAAAATATGTATGTATCTAGTTAAATATGGAAGACTTTCTAGCTTATCCTAACCTAACCTAATGTACCTAACTTACTATAAACTTACTTATCTTAACATAAATAAACTAACTTAACCTAACTAACCTATGTTAGTTTATCCTTACCTAACTTAGCAAAACCTAGCCTTACATATGTTAGCCTAACTTAACTTACCCGATCCTAACATAGATTAACTTATTTAAGTTTAACCTTACCTAACTTAACATAACCTAGCCTTACATATGCTAGCCTAACCTAACTTACCCCAACCTAACATAAATTAACCTATGTAAGTTTAACCTTACCTAACTTAACATAACCTAGCCTTACATATGCTAACCTAACTTATCCCAACCTAACCTAGCCTAACCTAACCTAACCTAACCTAACCAACCTAACCTAACCTAACCTTACCTAACCTTTACCTAACTTAACATAACCTAGCCTTACATATGCTAACCTAACTTATCCCAACCTAACCTAACCTAACCTAACCTAACCTAACCTAACCTAACCTTATCTCCTTTTACACAACCTGGGAAGGGGGGGTCGTAGTGGTCCTAATTTGTTGCCCTAACAGAAACCAACACTCCAATCAAGTTCAGCTACGCAAACGTAGCGTTGCATCAACCTCCTATCCAATGGAACGTATTTCCTTTTTAATTTTCCTTTTGTTTGAACTCTTAAGTCGAATATAATCGTCTTTTGTAAACCAGAGTAAAAGCTCTAAAGTGGAACGCAAGTTAACGGAGAACTCTCTTTCAGGTGAATATAATCACTAGGTGAATACCTCCTTGAACTCATGAGAAGGTGGTCTTGAGTTCGAATCCCGGACTTGTTGCGCTGGTTCCCGACATTCCTGGCCAGGCGGGGAGGTGACCCAACGTCAGCCTAAAAAAAAAAAAAAAAAAAAAAAAAAAAAAAAAAAAAAAATTGTCGCAACTGACATGGTGTGCCCAACCAGACGTTTCTCACTTCCACTGCGTGGGCTGTTGAAATGGCGAGTCAACATCAAAATCTCTAGGTCAGTGGTTTCCAAATTGTGGGTAAATTACCCCCCGGGGGGGAGGTAACAAATTTGCGGGGGTAACGGAGGGATGATAAAAAAAAAAAAAAAAAAAAAATAGAAAAAAATAAAATAAAATAAATTCAAGAAAACATTGCGGTGCCCTGCATTAAGATTAAGACTTAACTTAGTACGTATAGTTGTAAAACTGAAAAGAAAAGTTTGGGAACCACTTTTAGGAACCACGGTTCTCAATCTAGGGTCAACAGAACCCCGGAGGGCCAAAGAGTACTCCAATTGGAGCTCCATAGTGAGATCTCGAAGGAATTAGTGGATGTTTAGTGATTAAGTTTAGTGTTGGAAAATAGCCTCCTTGTAACTTGGTGCGGACCCTAAAACTCCGCTCGTGTTTACTACACCGGACTTAATTCACGTCCCCCTTGCTCATCTTCGAGGAAGAGCTCGAGGTCATACTTCACCCTGAAGGACGAGGGAGGTTTCGTTCTTGAAGCAAGATATTGTGCATAAAAGAGAGAGAGAGAGAGAGAGAGAGAGAGAGAGAGAGAGAGAGAGAGAGAGAGAGAGAGAGAGAGAGAGAGAGAGAGAGAGAGAGAGAGAGAGAATCGACGTTACACACTGTTTACATCCATACTGTGCATAAGAGAGAGAGAGAGAGAGAGAGAGAGAGAGAGAGAGAGAGAGAGAGAGAGAGAGAGAGAGAGAGAGAGAGAGAGAGAGAGAGAGAGAGAGAGAGAGAGAGAGAGAGAATCGACGTTACACACTGTTTACATTCATACTGTTTCAATAAAGTCTTCGAACTGTTTGACAAATAACCAAAGAATCTATTATATTGAGCCAGGAACTAATTTACTAGTATATGAAATGAGATTAGATAATTCAACGTTTCTTCTAATAGGAATAAGTCGTATAAACAATTATATAAAAAAGTTATACAAGTTTCAAAAGGTTTTAAAGGATTTAGTGAAGTTAGGAGGATCAGGACTGAAAATGATTGGGTTATAATGGCTAATATATGCGTCAGGAATCTATATCCATTACAAGATCAGAATAAAAAAAAATAATAAAAAAAAGAAAGAAAAAAAATATATAAAAGTAGAAAGGTACAGGACTTGGAAGATGGATTACAATTGCTAATACATGTGCCAGGAAACTTTTACTCCAAAACAAGATCAGAACAAAAATAAATAGATAAACAACTAAATAAATAAAATAAGATAAAGTAAAATATGATATGATAAAAAAAAAAGTACAGGATTCAGAAGACAATGTTTGTCGGATTCAAACCTGGGTGCTTTCAACCCAAAACGAGGTCGAAACCAATGCATCACAGTCAATCGAATCATTGTCCATTCAGAAGTCCATTACTAAATAAAGGCCTCCCAACCTCTCCAAAGGACTGAGTGACTGTGCCACGTCACTCCTGCAAACTTCTATACATCTCTTTTCCACCTGCCTAGTCTCCCTCTGGCCCGCTTGTCGTAAAGGCAGTAAGTAAGAGGAAGAGGATTTGTTTAAGAAAAGGAGGAAGAATCTCCAAAGGACTGAGTGACTGTGCCACGTCACTCCTGCAAACTTCTATACATCTCTTTTCCATCTGCTTAGTCTCCCTCTGGCCCGCTTGTCGTAAAGGCAGTAAATAAGAGGAAGAGGATTTGTTTAAGAAAAGTAAGAAGAATCTCCAAAGGACTGAGTGACTGTGCCACGTCACTCCTGCAAACTTCTATACATCTCTTTTCCACCTGCCTAGTCTCCCTCTGGCCCGCTTGTCGTAAAGGCAGTAAGTAAGAGGAAGAGGATTTGTTTAAGAAAAGGAGGAAGAATCTCCAAAGGACTGAGTGACTGTGCCACGTCACTCCTGCAAACTTCTATACATCTCTTTTCCACCTGCCTAGTCTCCCTCTGGCCCGCTTGTCGTAAAGGCAGTAAGTAAGAGGAAGAGGATTTGTTTAAGAAAAGGAGGAAGAATGAATGAAGGTAAATGTAAAAAGAAGACAACACTAAATTCCAACATGAAATATTACGACATGAGTTGTGACTCAGACGCTATTTACAGACTGATTTCTCTTTTGATTGTGGAGATACAAGGATCTCCTTTCTCTCTCTCAATGGTCGGAAGAGGAGATAAGTCTCCTTTTATTTTCTCTAACGTGCTGATCTCGCATTCGCTTAGTTAGGGGTTCGAATCCCGCAATCCTCTCTGATTCCTAGCAGCGACTGTTACCTGCCTCAACAGTCTCTAAAGCACATAGGGCAAAGGTGACGGCCTCGGCCGCAGCTACTCAGTGGCTCCTGGCGTAAGCTCCTTACTTTCTTCTCTTGGCTCGAGAGAGACCAGGATTATTACTATTATTATTATTATTATTATTATTATTATTATTATTATTATTATTATTATTATTATTATTATTATTATTTACATTCGACGGGTCCGTGGTAAAAAAAAAAAAAAAAAAAAAAAAACGAATTTTGGGATGAAAATGAAGTTGGACAATTAGCAACCGTTCGGCTCTGTTTACTGAAAGGGGCAAAGACAAATGTCCACGTGTCCTCACTCCTATTCTTTTATGGAATTTGGGAGTGGGGGGCGTCTAGTTCGTGTTACTTTTTCTGAAAGGATCTTTGGGTCTTCGGGTGTCGTGAGATTCGATTGTAGTTCGTGAGATTATGATTTATTGTCTTGTCTGTAGTGTTACCTCATACGGTCCGAATTGTCTCTTCTTTGTGGTGTTAAATTTGAGGATTTCAAATGAGGATTTTTTTCTTCTTAATATCACTATTTTCTATTATTCCATTTACTACATCTATTGACTATATATTTGTATTAACACACACACACACACACACACACACACACACACACACACACACACACACACACACACACACACACACACACACACAACACACAGATGTAAATATATGGATGTGTATATATATATAAATATATATATATATATATATATATATATATATATATATATATATATACGTGAAAAAATTGCTAATGGATAGCGACATCACACAGATAATTTCTATGACATTCGCGCGCAGAACTCGAACCTACCGCTCCACCGACAGTGGGCAACTGTGCCGTGTCTTAAACCTCTCGACCACTCTCGGCCTGCGCGCGACAGTCATAAAAATCAAATTATATATATATGTATACATATATATTATATATATATATATATATATATATATATATATATATATATATATGTATACATATATATTATATATATATATATATATATATATGTAATATATATAATGTATACACACATATACATATACACACACACATACACGCATACACACACGCATAACACACACACACACACACACACACACACACACACACACACACACACACACACACACACACACACACACACACACACACACACACACACACACACACA
>NC_134781.1:83042661-83047661 GCF_046742065.1 Oratosquilla oratoria
TCTTCATCTTTCCTCTTCACCCTCTTCCTTCTCTCAAGTATCTTCCCTCCTCTCTTTTTTTGAGACCAATATTTTTATTTTTTCATCACTCACTTCTTTAAACTTTCATCGAATTACAATAATATGTCTCTCTCCAACCAGCCTTCGTCTCATTGCATATCCATTATCTATCTGTATGATATAGCTGTTCACTTAATTATCTTCCTATTTACTTGCCTATGCGTGTATTTATGTATTTTATTAATTATTGATATTATTATAGTTTTTTATTCATTTATTATCATGATTTTTTTTTGCATCCGACCTAGATATGGACCAAACGGTCCCCTGTCGGCATGCTCCGCCTTTGTAATCCTTTGTATCCCCTCCAACCATCCTTCTTATAATTGCATATCTATTTATCTATGAGATATAGCTGTCTACTTATCTTCCTATATACTATCCAATGTACTTATTCATTTATACACTTTTTATTATTAAGTTTGTTCTATTTGTTTATTCCTCAAACAATTCCTCAAAAACAAAAATGCAATTTTGAGAAGAGATGTCTGTTTTCGGTACGTTTTCTCGTTATAATTCTTTTGTCAATTACTCTTAATGAACCTGTCGGAAGAGCTGGAGCAATTCGCTTTCAGTGGAAACTTGTCCTTTGAGGAAACGACATTGACACACGAAGTTTCTGATCGACTTCGAAATGTCATCGAGATCTTCGGAAACCAAATGAGAACTCTTTCGATACATTGGTCTCAAGATGTACGAGAGGATAATGACGTGTCAATTCACGGAGGCTCGTCTGTTAGACACGAAATGTAGACCACATTGCATTTCAGACATCATGGATGATTTAAACAAAGGTGACGGACAGCATTTCATAAATGCTTATGATATCTTATGATATGAAATGTGGATCACATTGCATTTCAGACCTCATGGATGATTTAAACAAAGGTGACAAACAGCATTTCATAAATAAAGGTCTTATGATATGAAATGTAGACCACATCGCATTTCAGACCTCATGGATGATTTTAAACAGAGGTGAGAGACAGCATAAATAAAGGTCTTATGATATGAAATGTGGACCACATCTCATTTCAGAAATATTGGATGATTTAAACAAAGGTGACAGACAGCATTTCATAAATAAAGGTCTTATGATACGAAATGTAGACCACATCGCATTTCAGACCTCATGGATGATTTTAAACAGAGGTGAGAGACAGCTTTTCATAAACAAAGGTCTTATGATATGAAATGTGGATCACATTGCATTTCAGACCTCATGGATGATTTAAACAAAGGTGACAAACAGCATTTCATAAATAAAGGTCTTATGATATGAAATGTGGACCACATCTCATTTCAGAAATATTGGATGATTTAAACAAAGGTGACAGACAGCATTTCATAAATAAAGGTCTTATGATACGAAATGTAGACCACATCGCATTTCAGACCTCATGGATGATTTTAAACAGAGGTGAGAGACAGCTTTTCATAAACAAAGGTCTTATGATACGAAATGTGGACCACATTGCATTTCAGACCTCATGGATGATTTTAAACAGAGGTGAGAGACAGCATTTCATAAATAAAGGTCTTATGATACAAGATGCGAACCACATCGCATGCAGAATTTCAAACCTCATGGGTGATTTTAAACAAAGGTGAGAGACAGCATTTCATAAATAAAGGTCTTATGATACAAGATGCGAACCACATCGCATGCAGAATTTCAAACCTCATGGGTGATTTTAAACAAAGGTGAGAGACAGCATTTCATAAATAAAGGTCTTATGATACGAAATGTAGACCATATCGCATGGAGAATTTTAGACCTCGTGGATGATTTTAAACAAAGGCGAGAGACAGTATTTCATAAATAAAGGACTTATGATTTGAGCAGGAGAGTCTTATATCCTCTTTTTTCACATGACAACTCAAATCTATTTTATTAATTTCCGTGGTACCCCCGTCATAGCGAAATATCTATAATCTCTTTCTCAGTTAACACCTTCAATACCGTGTACCAAGTTTTCTTTTATTTGGACTGTTGTCATACTATTCTATTCATTTCTACAGCGCCCTCTCTCAAAGAAATTAATGGTATGGGAACCAGAGGCTGGGATTATTAAACTTGATCTCTGAATACATGTATACATACATACATACATACATACATACATACATACATACATACATACATACATACATACATACATACATACATACATTCATACATATATACATACATATATACATTCATACATACATACATCCCAGGTGTCACTACGGTAGTCCGGGTTTGAACCCCACCCAGGGCTGAAATAATTTCAGTATCGCTGCGCTGTGGGTTGTTACTCCAACTCTCGTGGGCGGGGAGCTGGGGTGTGTGTGTGCGTGTAAGGTCACAGCATTACCCATAGATTGATCATATACGAGCTCTGAGCTTTCTTCCGGGAGGAAAATAGCTGTCGATCACGATTCCAACACGTGATCCAAAGACCATTGTGAAACACATACATACATACATACATACATACACAAACGCATACATACATAAATACATGCATACTTATATACATACATACAAACACAAATGATATAGACCTACTGTGTAGATTTGTAGTTTGCATTTTCCTAGAAACAAATATGACAAGACCTTGATTATTTTCTTTCTCATTTTGTTGTTAGCTGTCCCCATGTAAAATGAAACGAAGCTTTTGACGTATCTTTTAATTGATATTGACACCTAAAAGGTCAGAAGTTGATGATGTTTTCAATCGTCTCACTATCTGAATATCTCTTTTTTTTTAAGATTTTTCATTTATTCATAAGTCATATTAAGTTGGCAGTTCTCATTATAATAATATAAGCTGTGTACAGTCACAACAGTAGTCGTTGCTCCTAATCTCAAAATGGTTCGTTCAAGGGTAACAGTTACTGAATAGCATGAACTAAATATTTTGAAACTAGAGACGTCACACGAAAAATTAGTTCCCTCGTCATTGAAAATAACACTTCGAAATATTTTTCTTTTAAGATTTTCAAAATCCTTTTTTTTTTGTAATCACATAGAAGTGCACTAGGTTTTTCTCTTTAAGACAAAATGAAATTTTAATATTCTGGGTTACTATTACAAGTGAATATGAGATGGGTGAAACGTGTATGCATGCCATAGATGACTACCCTTCCCATAAAGGGGAGAGGGCCTTTTGGTCTATGTGTGTGCTATTACAAAACTAGGTATTATCTAGTCTAATATCCTGCAGTATTTTGTTACATATTAATATATGACAGTTAACAGAAACAGCAAACATAGTTTTAGATACACTAACGAATACAAAAAAAAAAAAAAAACGTAACATTCAACAATCAAATTTCAGATCCAAAACAATCCGTTACAACTTGTTTAAAAAAAAAAAATCCAAAAACTCTATTGCCATCTAACATTACATCATATAAAAAAACTCTAAGACACAGGAATCTCGTTGCATCTTGGAATATTACATTATGTAGGTTTAACATCTTCATAACGTTGATCAGGTCAGCAGCCAGCAAGACGTTCTGGGCGGAACCTCGAGTCAACGTTTTTATGATGACTTCATGTGTCCAGAGAGTCTAGTCATTAAGGACGTTGCGGCATATCTGTAATATTGGTATCTCGCCCTTATTAAGCCATCAGTAATTGAATTAGGTCTTAAGGCGAGGAAAGGAAGACCCAGGAGAGGGTGTGACGTCAGAAGGGAGGAAAAGAAATCGAAGAGTTGGTTCATTGGGAGAAGAGGAAAAGAAAAATGAAGAGAGGGGATGGATTATTATCGTCGTTGTTATCATTGTCATTGCTATTTCCATTGTCATTGTTATCGTCATTGTCATTGTTATAGTCAGTCATTGTTATCGTCATTGTCATTGTTATCGTCATTGTCATTGTTATCGTCATTGTCATTGTTATCGTCATTGTCATTGTTATCGTCATTGTCATTGTTATCGTCATTGTCATTGTTATCGTCATTGTCATTGTATCGTCATAGTCATCGTCACCGTCACCGTCACCGTCATTGTCATTGTCATTGTCAATGACGATGACGATGACGATGACGATGACGATGACGATGACGATGACGATGACATTGTCATCGTCGTCATCGTTGTTATCATCATCATCATCATCATCATCATCATCATCATCATCATCATCAACAACAACAACAACATTATCATCATCATCATAATCGTCATCGTCGTTGCCATCACCATCACTACCATACAAACATCACCATCATTACCATACAAACATCACCATTATCAGTGAAGTCTAAACCTAAATGCAATTCTGCTCAAGTTTTCTCCTCGCATCTGACTTTCAAATTCTCTTCCCGTCTCCCTTTCTTCCTCCTCTTCTTCCTCCCTTATGTTTCCTTGATTCTCCTCTCTTCCTTTCTCTGTCTTCAACTTCTTCATTTACATCTATCGGACAGACTCACCAACGTTCACTCTATTCTTTAATGTCTTTCTCCCCTTCCTCCTTGACCTTCTAAAACCAGCATTTAATTCCCTTTTTTTTTTTTTTTAGATTTTCTTTGGAGTTTTTATGCTGGTCACTGCTGGATTATCTAATTCAGTTGGGGAAGGGGGAGGAGGGAGGAGGGGGAGGAGAGAGGAGGGAGGAGAGGGAAGAGGGGAGGAGGGAGAGGATGGAGGAGAAGGGGAGGGGAGGAGGGGGAGAGGGAGGAGGGAGGATGGGAAGCTAGGAGGAAAGGGAGGAGGGAAGGAAGTAGGAGGGGGAGGGGGAGGAGAGAGCAGAGGGAGGAGGGGAAGGAGAGAGGA
Source organism: Oratosquilla oratoria (assembly GCF_046742065.1). Taxonomy (NCBI): domain Eukaryota; kingdom Metazoa; phylum Arthropoda; class Malacostraca; order Stomatopoda; family Squillidae; genus Oratosquilla; species Oratosquilla oratoria. The sequence continues at coordinate 83,047,492 of NC_134781.1, forward strand.
GGAGGGAGGAAGGGGAGGAGGGAGGAGGGGAAGGAGGGAGGAGGGGAAGGGGAAGAGGGAGGAGAAGGAGGGAGGAGGGGAAGGAGGGAGGAGAGGAAGGTAGGAGGAAGGGGAGAAGGGAGAAAGGGGAAGGAGGGAGAGGAAGGGGAGGAGGGAGGAAGGAGGGAGGA
>NC_134781.1:83062661-83067661 GCF_046742065.1 Oratosquilla oratoria
ATTTTTTAGGTCATTGTAGGTTTTCGGGTATATTTCCGGATATATTTCTCAGTATATTTTTCGGTAGATATCCGGGTAGATTAGTTGTTATGATTCCGGGTAGATTTCCAGGTAGATTTCATGATTTGTATTGAGTATATTGCTACAGGTAGATTTCCACGAATATTCGTTATCATCAATTGCGGGGGGGGGGCATACGCCAGGAGACGCGTTACTTCGCTCACAGGGCAAGCTCTCATGCAGTCGCCCTTCCCATCCCACTCCAAACAACTCTTGACAGGTTCGATGATCTTGCTCCAGACGTGAATTCTGCGGTCGTTCCCTTCGTCCCCTCCTCCATCGAGAGTTGCGTACCTTATGAGTAAGATCAACATCAAGGAAACTCCACATATATGGAGTCCGCTGACCTAGTCTATGGCTCCGCAAACATTTCTGGATTTATTTCCTGGTATAATATTCAGAGTAGATTTCCTGGTATACCGTTTTAGGTAGATTCACTCCGAGTAGATTTCATGGTATGCCGTTTTAGGTAGATTTACTCCGAGTAGATTTCCTGGTATACCGTTTTAGGTAGATTTAATCCGAGTAGATTTCCTGGTATACCGTTTTAGGTAGATTTAATCCGATTAGATTTCCTCGTATACCGTTTTAGGTAGATTTACTCCGAGTAGATTTCCTGGTATACCGTTTTAGGTAGATTTACTTCGAGTAGATTTCCTGGTATACCGTTTTAGGTAGATTTACTCCGAGTAGATTTCCTGGTATACCGTTTTAGGTAGATTTAATCCGAGTAGATCTCCTGGTATACCGTTTTAGGTAGATTTATTCTGAGTAGATTTCCTGGTATACCGTTTTAGGTAGATTTATTCCGAGTAGATTTCCTGGTATACCGTTTTAGGTAGATTTACTCCGAGTAGATTTCCTGGTATACCGTTTTAGGTAGATTTACTCCGAGTAGATTTCCTGGTATACCGTTTTAGGTAGATTTACTCCGAGTAGATTTCCTGGTATACCGTTTTAGGTAGATTTAATCCGAGTAGATCTCCTGGTATACCGTTTTAGGTAGATTTATTCTGAGTAGATTTCCTGGTATACCGTTTTAGGTAGATTTATTCCGAGTAGATTTCCTGGTATACCGTTTTAGGTAGATTTATTCTGAGTAGATTTCCTGGTATACCGTTTTAGGTAGATTTACTCCGAGTAGATTTCCTGGTATACCGTTTTAGGTAGATTTACTCCGAGTAGATTTCCTGGTATACCGTTTTAGGTAGATTTACTCCGAGTAGATTTCCTGGTATACCGTTTTAGGTAGATTTACTCCGAGTAGATTTCCTGGTATACCGTTTTAGGTAGATTTACTCCGAGTAGATTTCCTGGTATACCGTTTTAGGTAGATTTACTCCGAGTAGATTTCCTGGTATACCATTTTAGGTAGATTTACTCCGAGTAGATTTCCTCGTATACCGTTTTAGGTAGATTTACTCCGAGTAGATTTCCTGGTATACCGTTTTAGGTAGATTTACTCCGAGTAGATTTCCTGGTATACCGTTTTAGGTAGATTTACTCCGAGTAGATTTCCTGGTATACCGTTTTAGGTAGATTTACTCCGAGTAGATTTTCTGGTATACCTTTTTAGGTAGATTTACTCTGAGTAGATTTCCTGGTATACCGTTTTAGGTAGATTTACTCCGAGTAGATTTCCTGGTATACCGTTTTAGGTAGATTTACTCCGAGTAGATTTCCTGGTATACCGTTTTAGGTAGATCTACTCCGAGTAGATTTCCTGGTATACCGTTTTAGGTAGATTTACTCCGAGTAGATTTCCTGGTATACCGTTTTAGGTAGATTTACTCCGAGTAGATTTCCTGGTATACCGTTTTAGGTAGATTTACTCCGAGTAGATTTCCTGGTATACCGTTTTAGGTAGATTTACTCCGAGTAGATTTCCTGGTATACCATTTTAGGTAGATTTACTCCGAGTAGATTTCCTGGTATACCGTTTTAGGTAGATTTACTCCGAGTAGATTTCCTGGTATACCGTTTTAGGTAGATTTACTCCGAGTAGATTTCCTGGTATACCGTTTTAGGTAGATTTACTCCGAGTAGATTTCCTGGTATACCGTTTTAGGTAGATTTACTCCGAGTAGATTTTCTGGTATACCTTCTTAGGTAGATTTACTCCGAGTAGATTTCCTGGTATACCGTTTTAGGTAGATTTACTCCGAGTAGATTTCCTGGTATACCGTTTTAGGTAGATTTACTCCGAGTAGATTTCCTGGTATACCGTTTTAGGTAGATTTACTCCAAGTAGATATCCTGGTATACCGTTTTAGGTAGATTTAATCCGATTAGACTTCCTCGTATACCGTTTTAGGTAGATTTACTCCGAGTAGATTTCCTGGTATACCGTTTTAGGTAGATTTAATCCGAGTAGATTTCCTGGTATACCGTTTTAGGTAGATTTAATCCGAGTAGATTTCCTAGTATACCGTTTTAGGTAGATTTACTCCGAGTAGATTTCCTGGTATACCGTTTTAGGTAGATTTACTCCGAGTAGATTTCCTGGTATACCGTTTTAGGTAGATTTACTCCGAGTAGATTTCCTGGTATACCGTTTTAGGTAGATTTCCGGGTAGGAGAAAATACCTGCAATATATCAAGCTGAGGACGAACGGAAAGATTGCCGTATCCAGGGCCGAAGGATGGGGATGACGGGGGAGACTTAAAGGGATTTGCCCGGAAGCAATTAGCCTCGCAGGGGGCACCGGAAACAAGACCCAGAAGCATTTGCTGCGACAGACCGGGAGGGTCTGTTGGCGGTGGTAGGGGGGTGGCGGACCGGGGGGTGGGGGGTGGGGTGGTGGGGGGAGAGAGGATCACAATTCGAGATAACTTTATCGTTTTTGTTTTGTTCGGGTTTTTCTTTTCTTTATTGTTTAGTTTTATTTTGTTTATTCTTTTATTATTTTATTTTATGTTTTTTTTTTTTTGGGGGGGGGGGGCAGATAGTCTTAGTTGAACAGAATTGTCCGGTAAAGATACAACGAATAACTTACTACAAATAGATGAATAGAATAAATTATGAAAAAAAGAAAGAAACATATATGTAAGATAGTGGACGAATATACTGTAACTACATACTATGAACTTCTGTCTTTTCAACAGGACATTGTACAACAGAAAGTAAGATTATCAAAACCGGATTTTACAATGGAGAAGTGAGTCATGCACAAGGTACCCTCGCCAGTATATCATGCAAAAGACAGAAATTGATGAAACCAATAGATGAAGAGAAGAGAAATGTTTGAATTATAAATGTGATGGAGAATGCTTTATACGTATACGGTATGTATGTGTATGCGCATGTGAATATGTGTATGTATATGTATATGCATATGTGTATGTAAATCTATATGTATGTGTAATTGTATATATGTATATGTATGTGTATATGTATATGTATATATATATGTAGCGGTATATGTATATTCTGGCACAAAAGTATATATATATATGTATATATATATATATATATATATATATATATATATATATATATATACACATAGCATAAAGCTTTTAAGCTTACTGAAAAGAAATATTTGGGGTAAGGAGTTAGCGTAACTTTTGTTAAGATGTAAAAAAAAATGAAACGATAAAATACGAAAACTTAAATCATGAAGGAACAGCAGACATAGAGACAGAAAAACAACTAAAATGACAAAAGGTTTAACACAGTGGAAGACAACTCATCTCATTATGCAATATGACACGATAAGAAGTTAGTTGAGATTTGAAAAAGAAACCAATGAATAGATTAATCGGCGAGATTAGAAGCAATGGTGGATTTCTCTCAAAGATATCGTCGTTTGTTTTTTTGTTTTTCTCGTAAGCTATTGCGCGGGCGGTTGATGACGTAATGTCGACCAAAACTTAAGGTTTCAATTCGCCTCCTGCGTTGTTACATATATCTGATTTATCTATACACTAAAACGAGTTTAATTGTCGATAATATTGGAGTTTAGTTCATCTTTTTACTGGTTATAGGATCTAAACCAATTTCGATCCCTGTCAATATAGGTTCCAATCTTTTATATAAACAAAATCTTTCAGAATTCGTCACCATTGATATTTTATAATTGTTCATGGTACTAAAAGGATTAACAAAACATATCGACACTCATAATAACTCTTCATAGTAAGTATTTGTATTCCCTAACTCTTGCAAAGTCATTAAGTTCATGCACTGTGTACATACAGTTATTAAGTTCATACAATGTTTAACGATCATATCGAGTACATGATTATACGTAATGCGCTCTTGTTCAGTAGTGTTCAATACATCCTGCTTTAAGAGGAGGATTGAATTCAATTAAAATAGTAAGAAATTATTTATGAGATTGGCAGAGAAAAGGACCATCTATCACGGAAGGAATTAATGTTCTTTAATTTCTAAACAAGGATGCTCTATTACATAAAGAATTACTAGAACAAAGAACAAAAATATTCGGGGAACAGCATAACCTGGAAATGAACGATACCTATAGGAAATGAACGAAAAATAGAAAATTCAATCTATTCACTGAAGCATACTTTACACGCTGGCGGAGTTTTTCATATTGTTTCGTAATTTTCTCGCGATAGCGTTATTGTCGGTTGTATAAAAACTGGGCAATTTTAATCTATTGGCAATTTTAATCAGTTGGAAAACAGATATAAACCAGATGAGTTCTCGATCGAAAAATGCCGTTTTCAGACGAGATTCTGCTCTTGAGGTGAATAAAATCATCTGACATTGAAAACAAATTAAATAAGCATTCACCACATTGAAGATTATTTCAAACGAATTTTAATTATCAAGAAAGGGGAGAGGAGGAGGGGAAGGGGTGAGGGGAAGGGGTGAGAGGAAATTACTCTCATGAAGAACTCTCATAAGAACCGGAAGCAAATATTCTATAACACTTCCGGGAATATTCGAAGGTAAATGAAACAATATTTTT
>NC_134781.1:83072661-83080161 GCF_046742065.1 Oratosquilla oratoria
TAGAAAGTAACTGTTTAATGAATGATAACATGGATTCAGACGAAAACGTTCTTGCGTGACTAACCTAATCGAAGATGAGGAAGAAGATGAGGAAGAAGGAGAAGAGGAAGAAAGAGTAGGAGGAGGGTGAGGAGGAGGGTAAGGGTGAGGTGGTGAGAGAAGGGAGAGGATAGAAGAGTAGGAGGAGAGGAAAGGGAGAAGGAAGACAAGAGTAAGGAAGAGGAAAGGAGGAAGGGTAAGAGGAGGTAGGAGTGAAAAGGGGAAAATGGAAGGAAAGGAGGAAGATGAGGGGGAAGTAGGAAGAGGAAGTGGAGTTGGGGAGGAGGAGAGGGAGATAGAGGAGGAGGAGGAGGAGATAGTGAGAAGATGAACTGGAAATGGTAGTGGGAGGTGAGAAGAGGAGGAAGAAGGAGGAGGAGGACGAGAAGGAGGAAGGGAAGAGAGGGAGAGGCGAAGGGAAGGGGGCAAGGGTAGGGAAGGGATGAAAGAGGAGGGAGGGAGGAGGAGAGGAGGAGAAGTAGTGAGGGAGAAGAAGGGGAGGAGGGGTAGTGAGGGAGGGGGAGGTGAACTCGTGTTGTGGATCTTTCCGAATGCAAAAGCTATCACGGTCTAAAAACCTGTGTTTTTTATTCGATGGCCGAAATGGTTGATTTGTGAAAGGATGACCGTGATTGTGTGACCGATTGCTGAGCTCGCAAGTGCGTCAGACGAGCTGGTAGATTGAATGGTACAGTGGTCATGAGTTGATGGGCGGTTGATTGGATGAGAGATGGGTTGACGTGGAAATTGTAAGGCTAGAACATCGGGGGTACTGTATACACACGGATACACACACACATACACACACAGACACACACACACATGCACACACACACACACACACACACACACACACACACACACACACACACACACACACACACACACACACACACACACACACACACACAAACACACACACACGACTCGGTGGCGCGGTTGATAGAATACTGGATTGCTAGTACGGAGGTGCAGCAGTACCTGGTTTGAATCCTGCCCTGGTTTGGTATCGCTACGCTTCGGGTCGTTACTCCACCTCTCGTGGGCGGGGAGTTGGGGGTGGGGGTGTGTCTAGGGTTATAGCATTACCCACTGATCGGTCATACGAGCTCTGAGCTCTCATCCGGGAGGGATATAGTTGTCTATCACGAGTCCAACACGTGATCCAAAGACCAAGGTGAAAGACCAAGGTGAATACACACACACACATACACACACACACACACACACACACACACACACACACACACACACACACACACACACACACACACACACACACACACACACACATACACACACACACACACACACACGCACACATACACACACACACACACATACACACACACACACACACACACACACACACACACACACACACACACACACACACACACACACACACTCGTGGCGCAGTAGTAGAGTTCCTGCCTGCCACAACGGCGATCCGGGTTCGAATTCTGCCCAGGGCTGAAATAATTTCAGTATCACTGAACTGCAGGTTGTTAACCCAACTCTCGTGGGCGGGGAGATGGGTGTGTGTGTGTGCGTGTAAGGTCATAGCATTACCCATAGATTGGTCATATATGAGCTCTGAGCTCTCTTCCCAGGGAAAATAGCTGTTGATCACGAATCCAACATATGATCCAAAGATCATGGTGAATTACACACACACATACACACACACACACACACACACACACACACACACACACACACACACACACACACACACACACACACACACACACACACACACACACACACACACGACTTGGTGGCGTGGTTGATAGAGTCCCTGACTGTCACTACGATGGTCCGTGTTCGAATCCTGCCCAGGGCTGAAATAATTTCCGTATCCCTGAGCTTCGAGTCGTTACTCCAACTCTCGTGGGTGTGTGTGTGCGTGTAAGGTCACAGCATTACCCATAGATTGGTCATACGAGCTCTGAGTTCTCTTCCGGGAGGGAAATAGCTGTCGATCACGAGTCCAGCACGTGATCCAAAGACCAAAGTGAATACACACACACACACACACACACACACACACACACACACACACACACACACACATGCACAGACGCGCGCGCGCGCACTGACGCATACACAGATGCAAACATGCATAGATTAGATAGATATGCTTGTAAGAGCAAAGCGGTTTAGTGAGGGAATGTCTATGAAAATAAATTTTTGTTTTTCTATTGACACTTGATTCACAAAATTTGATCTTAATATTCTACGAACATAATTTTATGTCTACAATGGAAGATACACAAACAAAAATTTAAGACTGTGTACTTAACATTATTAAATTAGATGGTATCTTTTTGGGACCAGTGGGAAGCACATGCAGCCATTTTGTAAGTTTACAATGCCATTGAACCTTTTATACGACATCGTAGTCTCATTCAGATCGTGAATGTACGATGTAGAAAAAAATATCCTTTGCAAAAGGCGATAGTTACTGTGGTACTTATAAGTGAAGCCAAATTTACACAATATGTGAAGCATGGACCCATTTACTTGTAGTGACGTATAGTCGTCAAAAATCAATATGGCTTACTACTACCTAAACTAACTTAATTTCTTAACCGGAAATTTAACACTGGTGCCTTTATTCTAACATACCCTCGCTGTTAACAACCATGATTTAACCTATCCAATTTCATTCATGATTTAGACAAAGCATCAAATTGACTACATATACAAAAATCTTGATTTCAGACATAATCTCACCAAAACGAATATGTACAAATCAACGTTATGGGTTGATATAGGTTAAGTATGGTAACTTAGGTTTGGCTGATCAGCCCCGAGACGATCAATATCATTGACACAATATATTAACCCATTCAACTCATGTCAGCCGCTTGTGGTGTAGATACGAAAGACCGGATATGGTAGGCCTCGTGCCGGCCCGTACATCCGAATATCATCTGATGCGGCTTGACCGCGCGAGGATTGACGTCATATTTTTCTGGTGTTTGATCAAACATTTTGGTGTTTTATGATTTTTTGTTTTATTTGACCAAATGACAAGACATCTTTTCATCGGAGTTTAAAGGGTTAATTCGTAAATGGAGCCCCAACTTCCCCTAGCCTAGATGGATGTTCACCATTTTCCTTGCACTATCAATAATATTGTGTATTATGATATATTACACAATATCATTGATTGTGTATGAGACCGTGTTAGGTTTGAGTTGGGTTATGTTAGGTCTGTTTAGATTTTACTTTTCGTTTTCTTTCAATCAAATTGACAATATTCCATTTTCTACCTCATGTATGCCAGCGGGTATATGCTTATGAAAAAAGGAAAAATATAAGTCATTTTTTTGTGGTAAGAAAATCTAAAATTATTTGATTTACATGGACATCTACTGGAAAAACATCACAGTGTAGTCATGGAACATTTGTAATTAAAACTACAGATTTACCCAGAATGCAGATAATATAAATGTAGGTCTACATTACCTTCACGTTGATGTCTTCCCTTGAAATAACAGTAAAACACAAAATTATTTCACACGTTTCATATCTTTGACTAGTTGCTTCCAAGATGGATGATTCATATAAGCACAAAATGGTTAGATTATTTTTTCCATTGTCATTACGAAAATACAATGTATATTTTTCCTTACCTTATTAATTAAATACGTTTATTATGTACGTGTGTATGATGACAATAGTACCATAGCCATCAAGTATAACTTCCACCTTTGTTTCGGGTCATTAAAACTTATGATAGTAGCACTTTTAATATAAGTATCACTTCACTGCACTTTCTAAAATCACTTTATCAATTTAACACACATTACTGCACATTTGTACCCTGTACTAGGGCAAGAGACAGCTTATATATATCTCAATTTAAGAATAGAATTCACACGAAACCTTTTGCACTGTCACTTGCTAATAGAAAACAAAAGTTTAAAGCACCGAAGTGACTAATAGTACTTGGCTACACTCACATAAGCCAACCATAACAAAACCTAACAAGTTAGGTGCAATTTTCTGCATTCTAATTGGCTTCTGCCGGTACGCTCGCATAAGATTTGAAATGACGTCACATCTTTTGGAGCGGGATATTTGAAATGGCCGCCTTTGCATTGACCAATAACATCAAAGTTTATGAAGTGAAGGGTAATTTCCTGTGCTCTGATAGGCTCGTACGGATGAAAGTGTATCATAATAGAAGTGACTTCACCCGGCCACTCGCAGGGAGATATTTGAATATCAACCCGCGACTGACCTCCGAGTTTCTAAAAACTCGACTTTAACGGTCACTCTGTCTATCACCAGGCGATTCTGTTCAGGTGACTAGAAGTCCCAGGACCCATCAATAATAATGGTAGGCTGGAGATAAGGCTGGTATATATGCATGTATTCTATATACACACACACACACACACACACACACACACACACACACACACACACACACACACACACACACACACACACACACACACACACACACACACACACACACACACACACACACACACACACACACACACACACACACACACACACACACACACACACATGTATATATATATATATATATATATATTTATATATATATATATATATATATATACATATATATATATATATACATATATATATATATATATATGTATATATATATAAGAAAGAGAGAGAGAGAGAGAGAGAGAGAGAGACGGGGGGGTGTAGAGACTTTCAACATTATTTGAACAAGGAAGTTGAAATATGATGTAGTTCTGAGAACCACTCAGCGACACTCACGTTCTAGTTTATGTAGAACGAAGAACGGAGAAACTCGATTGCGTTTTTGGATTGCAGAATTCTTGGAAATAAACTCCTTCTAGGCTCAATAGTCCTTTACCCCCATCAATCCCGTGACGCACTTTATATACATCACTCTGGCTAAGAAACAGGCGATTTTATTCAGATAGAGACGTGGGGCGAGACCACATGATGAAACTGATTCCGAGGGTGCTTGGATTTTTCTTCCCTTTGCATGAATTAAGTATAAAATGTGTTACTTCGCTGAAGAGGATCAGCTATTAGTCATTCTTTCTTAAACCAATTAAACAATGTTGCATACTTCTCAGAAAGTTAAAACTTCTTTTTAAGAAAAATTGTAATTAGTAAGACACACATCGCTTCCTTCATTCTGCCTTTTTTTTTTTTTTTTACCTTTGTTTAATGTTCGAACGTCATCTTCACCTTCTTCAACGATTTAATTCATCAACACATTCCTTTTTGAAGAATCTAGCCATTTTGAGGATTTCCATATTGGCAAAATAATCGGTGGTATTCTTAAAAAAAATCTTTCCTTATATAAATCTTATATACATCCTTGGAAGGGAAAGATTTATATAAGGAAATGTATTATTTAAGAATACAATCGGTGGTATTCTTAAAAAAATCTTTCCTTATATAAATCTTATATACATCCTTGGAAGGGAAAGATTTATATAAGGAAATGTATTCTTTAAGAATACAACCGTAAGCTTCTTACGGTGGTGTTCTTTAAAAAAATATATTTTTTTATATAAACGTTTCTCTTCCAAGGAGTCACATAAGATTTATATAAGGAAAGATTTTTTTAAGAATATCACCAAATACTATTCAAATTAAAGGAAAAAATCTTTTCTTTTTTCGAAAACCACCCACTGAATGATGCTCTTACTCAAAAATATTATTGAAACCATTAGGTCAAAAATGATGGGAAGGCTTTCAAAGCTTCATATGTTTAAAAATAATAAAAAACGGGATCTCTGCATTTTTTGGAAGTCTATTGTAACAGGTAGTGAATTCTAGGTTAGGTCAACAATTTGAGCACCACACTATTAACGTAATAATTTTGTTTCCATATTCCAGTTATTTACGCTTCATATGTCTAAGATAATTAATTCTTATGAGGATTAATCAAATGATATGAAGTAAATCTATCGAGTCAATGGACGTAGTCGACTGATGCAAAAATGTCGACAATATGGGCTCAAACTTGTATTCAAATCAGACCGAGTTTATTCTCCGACTATTATCATCAATATCAAATTGTAATACATTTATGCATACCACTTATCAATTTATTTATTTTTCAAAGGTACGACTCAATTTTATACTAAAACTGGCCCGTCATGCTACTGAACAAACTAAATATGATATATTAATCATTTCTTTGAATATTTTAAGTGTTGGTTGCATAAGATAAAGGAAATGTCGACTTGTCTTTGAATTTTATTGAGAATCAGTCATTACGAGAGGTCATTTCAAAAGTTAACTGATGACTTTTTGTAAATTTGTAAGTTTATTGACATTTCTATGTTTAAAACGTTAGACTTATCAATTAACAGCTGCCATTTACTTAGGTGGATCATGTGAGCAAGAATGAAGGTATATATATATATATATATATATATATATATATATATATATATATATATATATATATATATGAATAGAATAACTTAAAATAAAACAGAATAAAATAAAACAAAATAGAAGAAGAAATACTAACGTAAATGAAATTAAACGGTTTAAGTAAAACAACTGTCATACAATCCAGCAAAATTTATTGTCATCTTCAGACAAAACAAAACAAAGTAGAAGAGGAAAAACTAACGTAAATGAAATAAAACGATTTAAGTAAAACAGCTCTTATACAATCCAGTAACGTTTCTTGTGTGAGTCATCTTCAGACAAAACAAAAGTTTCATACCATTACGTAAAGATTATTCCCCAAACGTGAGGAAACGTTTGAATTTAAACCTAAGAACCGAATATATTTTCACCTTAGTCTAGTAACAAGTTGATATTTTTATATATTTTATTTTGACCTGCGATGGATGATTTTATTAAGGAATAAATAACATTACAAGTGAATAAGATTTAACCAGTTTTGCCTAGTTCTTTTATTTTTTACTATTTACCATATTTTGCCTCAGTGGATCTGAGAAAATTAGAACGCTCTTGTATGGCAACACTCTCAGTACATTGGTTGATGTTGCCATATTATTAAACCTATATTTTCACAAAATATTACATAATTTCTGAGTCACGTTACCTTGTTTGCAAAAATCAATATATATTTTCTAAATTTCTATTATCAACATATTAGTGAACCTATATTTTCACATAATATTGTACAATTTCTGAGTCACGTTACCTTGTTTGTAAAAATCAATAAATATTTTCTAAATTTCCATTATCAACATATTAGTGAACTATATTTTCACATAATATTGTACAATTTCTGAGTCACGTTACCTTGTTTGCCAAAATAAATATATATTTTCTAAATTTCTATTGTGAATCTATGTGCTATGAAATTGAAATATTACCAATTGACACCTCTAACAGCTCGTGCATTACATTAAATCTAGTTACGCAAGTTAATCGTGTAGGCTTTGTGGAATTTGTTTTTTATGATAAATGCAATATCCGTGTCGATTCATTAAT
>NC_134781.1:83100161-83102661 GCF_046742065.1 Oratosquilla oratoria
ATTTATTCTCAGATTTCAACCACATCATGATTGGAGATACAGCTGTCCTATCTTTTCTCTCTCTATCTCCCCGCCCCCCCTCTCTCTCTCTCTCTCTGCGTGTGTGTGTGTGTGTATTCACTTGGTCTTTGGATCACGTGTTGAATTGGTGATCGTCAGCTATTTCTCTCCCGGAAGAGAGCTCAGAGCTCGTAGGTCCGATCTGTGGGTAATGCTATGACCTTTCACACAGAGTAACGACCCGAAGCGCAACAGTACCGAAATCATTTCGGCCCTGGGCAGGATTCGAACCAGGAGCTGCGGGCCATTTTCGTGGCAGCTCAGCGTTTTACCAACTGCGCCACCGAGTCGTGTGTGTGTGAGTGTGTGTGTGTGTATACAGTATATATGCATATATGACAGCTTCATCCCCGGACTGCCAAGGATTGGCATTATTGGTAGGTCCTGGGACTTCTAATCCCCTGAACATAATCGCCTGGTGATAGACAGAGTGACCGTTAAAGTCGAGTTTTTAGAAACTCCGTGGTCAATCGCGGGTTGATATTCAAATATTTTCCTGCGAGTGGCCGGGTGAAGTCACTTCTATTATGATACACTCTCATCCGTAAGAGCCTATCAGAGCACAGGAAATTACCCTTCACTTCATAAACTTTGTTGTTATTGGCCAATGCAAAGGCGCTCATTTCAAATATCCCGCTCCAAAAGACGTGACGTCATTTCAAATCTTATGCGAGCGTACCGGCAGAAGCCAATTAGAATGCAGAAAATTGCACCTAACTTGTTAAGCTTTGTTATGATTGGCTTATGTGAGTGTAGCCAAGTACTATCAGTCACTTGGGTGTTTTAAACTTTTGTTTTCTATTAGCAAGTGACAGTGCAAAAGGTTTCGTGTGAATTTTATTTTTGAATTCAGATGTATATAACCGTTGTCGTGCCTTAGTACTCGGTACAAATGTGCAGTAATGTGTGTTATATTGATAAAGTAATTTTAGAATGTGCAGTGAAGTGATACTTGTGTTAAAAATGTTACTATCATTAGTTTTGATGACCCGAAACAAAGGTGGAAGTTATGCTTGATGGCTATGGCACTATTGTCATCATACACACGTAAATATACGTAATTAATAAGGTAAGGAAAAATATACATTGTGTTTTTGTAATGACAATTGAAAAACAATCCAACCACTTTATGGTTACATGAATCATCCATCTTGGAAGCAACTAGTCGAAGATATGAAACGTGTGAAATAATTTTGTGTTTTAGTGTTATTTCAAGGAAAGTCATCAACGAGAAGGTAATGTAGACCTATATTTATATTATCTGTATTCTGGGTAAATGTTCCATGACTACACTGTGATGTTTTTCCAGTAGATGCCCATGTACATCGAATAATTTTAGATTTTCTTTCCACAAAAAGATGACATATATTTTCTTCTTTTTTCACAAACATATACCAGCCAGCATACATATGGTAGAAAATGGAATATTATCAATTTGAGAGAAAGAAAACGAAAAATAAAATCTAAACAAATCTAACATAACCTAACTCAACCTAACACGGCCTCATGCACAATGATATTGTGTAATAAATCATAATACACAATATTATTGATAGTGCAAAGAAAATGGTGAACATCCATCTAGGCTAGGGGAATTTTGGGTCTTATTTTTCGAATTAGTATTTTGTGTCAATGATATTGATCATCTCGGGGTTGATAAGCCAAACCTAAGTTACCTTACTTGACCTCTATCAACCCATAACGGTGATTTGTACATATTCGTTTTGGTGGGATTATATTTAAGATAAAGATTTTTGTATTTGTAGTTAATTTGACGTTTTGAGTGAAATGGGATAGGTTAAATAATAGGTGTTAACAACAAGGTTATGTTAAAATAAAGGGACCCGTGTTAAATCTCCCGTTAAGAGGTTAACTTAGGTTAGGCAGTAGTTAGATGCATTGATGGTTCACGGCGTTATGTTAGTATAGGTAAATGAATCTACATATAACATATTGTGTAAAATTGGCTTCACTCTTAAGTACCACATCACCTTTTGACTTTTTGTGAAGGATATTTTTTCTACATAGTACATTCACAATCTTAATGATACTACGATGTCGTAAAGGGCTCATTGGTATTTCAAACTTACATGGTTGTATGCACCTTACTCTGTCTGTCTGTCCGTCTCTGTCTGTCTGTCTGTCTGTCTGTCTGTCTGTCTGTCTGTCTGTCTGTCTGTCTGTCTGTCTGTCTGTCTGTCTGTCTGTCTCTCTCTCTCTCTCTCTCTCTCTCTCTCTCTCTCTCTCTCTCTCTCTCTCTCTCTCTCTCTCTCTCTCTCTCTCTTTCTCTCTTCCTCTCTTTCAGTCCTTCTTTTTCTCTTTGATATGATATTACTTTATCTATCCTTACATTGATGTCATTTTCTATGATAAACTTATTCTTCCTGTCTCATCTCTTTCTACCTCACCCTCCTCCCTTCCCTCCTCCACCTTCTTCCAT